>NC_056737.1:1208232395-1208244895 GCF_019279795.1 Protopterus annectens
ATGGGCTTACTGTACATTAGTACCCTGACTGGAGAATTAATGTTCTCCAGCAGAAGATTAATGTACAAGTAATGGGCTTACTGTACATCAGTACCCTGATTGGAGAATTAATGTTATCCAGCAGTGGATTATTGTTCAAGTAATGGGCTTACTGTACATCAGTACCCTGATTGGAGAATTAATGTTCTCCAGCAGGGGATTAATGTACAAGTAATGGGCTTACTGTACATCAGTACCCTGATTGGAGAATTAATGTTCTCCAGCAGGGGATTAATGTACAAGTAATGGGCTTACTGTACATCAGTACCCTGATTGGAGAATTAATGTTCTCCAGCAGGGAATTAATGTACAAGTAATGGGCTTACTGTACATCAGTACCCTGATTGGAGAATTAATGTTCTCCAGCAGGGGATTAATGTACAAGTAATGGGCTTACTGTACATCAGTACCCTGATTGGAGAATTAATGTTCTCCAGCAGGGGATTAATGTACAAGTAATGGGCTTACTGTACATCAGTACCCTGATTGGAGAATTAATGTTCTCCAGCAGGGATTAATGTACAAGTAATGGGCTTACTGTACATCAGTACCCTGATTGGAGAATTAATGTTCTCCAGCAGGGGATTAATGTACAAGTAATGGGCTTACTGTACATCAGTACCCTGATTGGAGAATTAATGTTCTCCAGCAGGGGATTAATGTACAAGTAATGGGCTTACTGTACATCAGTACCTGATTGGAGAATTAATGTTCTCCAGCAGGGGATTAATGTACAAGTAATGGGCTTACTGTACATCAGTACCCTGATTGGAGAATTAATGTTCTCCAGCAGGGGATTAATGTACAAGTAATGGGCTTACTGTACATCAGTACCCTGATTGGAGAATTAATGTTCTCCAGCAGGGGATTAATGTACAAGTAATGGGCTTACTGTACATCAGTACCCTGATTGGAGAATTAATGTTCTCCAGCAGGGATTAATGTACAAGTAATGGGCTTACTGTACATCAGTACCTGATTGGAGAATTAATGTTCTCCAGCAGGGATTAATGTACAAGTAATGGGCTTACTGTACATCAGTACCCTGATTGGAGAATTAATGTTCTCCAGCAGGGGATTAATGTACAAGTAATGGGCTTACTGTACATCAGTACCCTGATTGGAGAATTAATGTTCTCCAGCAGGGATTAATGTACAAGTCATGGGCTTACTGTACATCAGTACCCTGATTGGAGAATTAATGTTCTCCAGCAGGGATTAATGTACAAGTAATGGGTTTACTGTACATCAGTACCTGATTGGAGAATTAATGTTCTCCAGCAGGGATTAATGTACAAGTAATGGGCTTACTGTACATCAGTACTCTGATTGGAGAATTAATGTTCTCCAGCAGGGATTAATGTACAAGTAATGGGCTTACTGTACATCAGTACCCTGATTGGAGAATTAATGTTCTCCAGCAGGGGATTAATGTACAAGTAATGGGCTTACTGTACATCAGTACCCTGATTGGAGAATTAATGTTCTCCAGCAGGGATTAATGTACAAGTAATGGGCTTACTGTACATCAGTACCCTGATTGGAGAATTAATGTTCTCCAGCAGGGATTAATGTACAAGTAATGGGCTTACTGTACATCAGTACCCTGATTGGAGAATTAATGTTCTCCAGCAGGGGATTAATGTACAAGTAATGGGCTTACTGTACATCAGTACCCTGATTGGAGAATTAATGTTCTCCAGCAGGGAATTAATGTACAAGTAATGGGCTTACTGTACATCAGTACCCTGATTGGAGAATTAATGTTCTCCAGCAGGGATTAATGTACAAGTAATGGGCTTACTGTACATCAGTACCCTGATTGGAGAATTAATGTTCTCCAGCAGGGGATTAATGTACAAGTAATGGGCTTACTGTACATCAGTACCCTGATTGGAGAATTAATGTTCTCCAGCAGGGGATTAATGTACAAGTAATGGGCTTACTGTACATCAGTACCCTGATTGGAGAATTAATGTTCTCCAGCAGGGGATTAATGTACAAGTAATGGGCTTACTGTACATCAGTACCCTGATTGGAGAATTAATGTTCTCCAGCAGGGGATTAATGTACAAGTAATGGGCTTACTGTACATCAGTACCCTGATTGGAGAATTAATGTTCTCCAGCAGGGGATTAATGTACAAGTAATGGGCTTACTGTACATCAGTACCCTGATTGGAGAATTAATGTTCTCCAGCAGGGGATTAATGTACAAGTAATGGGCTTACTGTACATCAGTACCCTGATTGGAGAATTAATGTTCTCCAGCAGGGGATTAATGTACAAGTAATGGGCTTACTGTACATCAGTACCTGATTGGAGAATTAATGTTCTCCAGCAGGGGATTAATGTACAAGTAATGGGCTTACTGTACATCAGTACCCTGATTGGAGAATTAATGTTCTCCAGCAGGGATTAATGTACAAGTAATGGGCTTACTGTACATCAGTACCCTGATTGGAGAATTAATGTTCTCCAGCAGGGGATTAATGTACAAGTAATGGGCTTACTGTACATCAGTACCCTGATTGGAGAATTAATGTTCTCCAGCAGGATTACTGTACAAGTAATGGGCTTACTGTACATCAGTACCCTGATTGGAAAATTAATGTTCTCAAGCAGGGATTAATGTACAAGTCATGGGCTTACTGTACATCAGTACCCTGATTGGAGAATTAATGTTCTCCAGCAGGGATTAATGTACAAGTCATGGGCTTACTGTACATCAGTACCCTGATTGGAGAATTAATGTTCTCCAGCAGGGATTAATGTACAAGTAATGGGCTTACTGTACATCAGTACCCTGAATGGAGAATTAATGTTCTCCAGCAGGGATTAATGTACAAGTAATGGGCTTACTGTACATCAGTACCCTGATTGGAGAATTAATGTTCTCCAGCAGGGATTAATGTACAAGTAATGGGCTTACTGTACATCAGTACCTGATTGGAGAATTAATGTTCTCCAGCAGGGGATTAATGTACAAGTAATGGGCTTACTGTACATCAGTACCCTGATTGGAGAATTAATGTTCTCCAGCAGGGGATTAATGTACAAGTAATGGGCTTACTGTACATCAGTACCTGATTGGAGAATTAATGTTCTCCAGCAGGGATTAATGTACAAGTAATGGGCTTACTGTACATCAGTACCCTGATTGGAGAATTAATGTTCTCCAGCAGGGGATTAATGTACAAGTAATGGGCTTACTGTACATCAGTACCCTGATTGGAGAATTAATGTTCTCCAGCAGGGGATTAATGTACAAGTAATGGGCTTACTGTACATCAGTACCCTGATTGGAGAATTAATGTTCTCCAGCAGGATTAATGTACAAGTAATGGGCTTACTGTACATCAGTACCCTGATTGGAGAATTAATGTTCTCCAGCAGGGGATTAATGTACAAGTAATGGGCTTACTGTACATCAGTACCCTGATTGGAGAATTAATGTTCTCCAGCAGGGGATTAATGTACAAGTAATGGGCTTACTGTACATCAGTACCCTGATTGGAGAATTAATGTTCTCCAGCAGGGATTAATGTACAAGTAATGGGCTTACTGTACATCAGTACCCTGATTGGAGAATTAATGTTCTCCAGCAGGGGATTAATGTACAAGTAATGGGCTTACTGTACATCAGTACCCTGATTGGAGAATTAATGTTCTCCAGCAGGGAATTAATGTACAAGTAATGGGCTTACTGTACATCAGTACCCTGATTGGAGAATTAATGTTCTCCAGCAGGGGATTAATGTACAAGTAATGGGCTTACTGTACATCAGTACCCTGATTGGAGAATTAATGTTCTCCAGCAGGGGATTAATGTACAAGTAATGGGCTTACTGTACATCAGTACCCTGATTGGAGAATTAATGTTCTCTAGCGGGGATTAATGTACAAGTAATGGGCTTACTGTACATCAGTACCCTGATTGGAGAATTAATGTTCTCCAGCAGGGGATTAATGTACAAGTAATGGGCTTACTGTACATCAGTACCCTGATTGGAGAATTAATGTTCTCCAGCAGGGGATTAATGTACAAGTAATGGGCTTACTGTACATCAGTACCCTGATTGGAGAATTAATGTTCTCCAGCAGGGGATTAATGTACAAGTAATGGGCTTACTGTACATCAGTACCCTGATTGGAGAATTAATGTTCTCCAGCAGGGGATTAATGTACAAGTAATGGGCTTACTGTACATCAGTACCCTGATTGGAGAATTAATGTTCTCCAGCAGGGGATTAATGTACAAGTAATGGGCTTACTGTACATCAGTACCCTGATTGGAGAATTAATGTTCTCCAGCAGGGGATTAATGTACAAGTAATGGGCTTACTGTACATCAGTACCCTGATTGGAGAATTAATGTTCTCCAGCAGGGATTAATGTACAAGTAATGGGCTTACTGTACATCAGTACCCTGATTGGAGAATTAATGTTCTCCAGCAGGGGATTAATGTACAAGTAATGGGCTTACTGTACATCAGTACCCTGATTGGAGAATTAATGTTCTCCAGCAGGGATTAATGTACAAGTAATGGGCTTACTGTACATCAGTACCTGATTGGAGAATTAATGTTCTCCAGCAGGGATTAATGTACAAGTAATGGGCTTACTGTACATCAGTACCCTGATTGGAGAATTAATGTTCTCCAGCAGGGGATTAATGTACAAGTAATGGGCTTACTGTACATCAGTACCCTGATTGGAGAATTAATGTTCTCCAGCAGGGGATTAATGTACAAGTAATGGGCTTACTGTACATCAGTACCCTGATTGGAGAATTAATGTTCTCCAGCAGGGGATTAATGTACAAGTAATGGGCTTACTGTACATCAGTACCCTGATTGGAGAATTAATGTTCTCCAGCAGGGGATTAATGTACAAGTAATGGGCTTACTGTACATCAGTACCCTGATTGGAGAATTAATGTTATCCAGCAGTGAAAAATGTACAAGTAATGGGCTTACTGTACATCAGTACCATGATTGGAGAATTAATGTTCTCCAGCAGGGGTTAATGTACAAGTAATGGGCTTACTGTACATCAGTACCCTGATTGGAGAATTAATGTTCTCCAGCAGGGGATTAATGTACAAGTAATGGGCTTACTGTACATCAGTACCCTGATTGGAGAATTAATGTTCTCCAGCAGGGGATTAATGTACAAGTAATGGGCTTACTGTACATCAGTACCCTGATTGGAGAATTAATGTTCTCCAGCAAATATTAATGTACAAGTAATGGGCTTACTGTACATCAGTACCCTGATTGGAGAATTAATGTTCTCCAGCAGGGGATTAATGTACAAGTAATGGGCTTACTGTACATCAGTACCCTGATTGGAGAATTAATGTTCTCCAGCAGGGGATTAATGTACAAGTAATGGGCTTACTGTACATCAGTACCTGATTGGAGAATTAATGTTCTCCAGCAGGGGATTAATGTACAAGTAATGGGCTTACTGTACATCAGTACCCTGATTGGAGAATTAATGTTCTCCAGCAGGGGATTAATGTACAAGTAATGGGCTTACTGTACATCAGTACCCTGATTGGAGAATTAATGTTCTCCAGCAGGGATTAATGTACAAGTAATGGGCTTACTGTACATCAGTACCCTGATTGGAGAATTAATGTTCTCCAGCAGGGGATTAATGTACAAGTAATGGGCTTACTGTACATCAGTACCCTGATTGGAGAATTAATGTTCTCCAGCAGGCATTAATGTACAAGTAATGGGCTTACTGTACATCAGTACCCTGATTGGAGAATTAATGTTCTCCAGCAGGGGATTAATGTACAAGTAATGGGCTTACTGTACATCAGTACCCTGATTGGAGAATTAATGTTCTCCAGCAGGATTAATGTACAAGTAATGGGCTTACTGTACATCAGTACCCTGATTGGAGAATTAATGTTCTCCAGCAAGGGATTAATGTACAAGTAATGGGCTTACTGTACGTCAGTACCCTGATTGGAGAATTAATGTTCTCCAGCAGGGGATTAATGTACAAGTAATGGGCTTACTGTACATCAGTACCCTGATTGGAGAATTAATGTTCTCCAGCAGGAGATTAATGTACAAGTAATGGGCTTACTGTACATCAGTACCCTGATTGGAGAATTAATGTTCTCCAGCAGGGGATTAATGTACAAGTAATGGGCTTACTGTACATCAGTACCCTGATTGGAGAATTAATGTTCTCCAGCAGGGGATTAATGTACAAGTAATGGGCTTACTGTACATCAGTACCCTGATTGGAGAATTAATGTTCTCCAGCAGGGAATTAATGTACAAGTAATGGGCTTACTGTACATCAGTACCCTGATTGGAGAATTAATGTTCTCCAGCAGGGGATTAATGTACAAGTAATGGGCTTACTGTACATCAGTACCCTGATTGGAGAATTAATGTTCTCCAGCAGGGAATTAATGTACAAGTAATGGGCTTACTGTACATCAGTACCCTGATTGGAGAATTAATGTTCTCCAGCAGGGGATTAATGTACAAGTAATGGGCTTACTGTACATCAGTACCCTGATTGGAGAATTAATGTTCTCCAGCAGGGGATTAATGTACAAGTAATGGGCTTACTGTACATCAGTACCCTGATTGGAGAATTAATGTTCTCCAGCAGGGGATTAATGTACAAGTAATGGGCTTACTGTACATCAGTACCCTGATTGGAGAATTAATGTTCTCCAGCAGGGGATTAATGTACAAGTAATGGGCTTACTGTACATCAGTACCCTGATTGGAGAATTAATGTTCTCCAGCAGGGGATTAATGTACAAGTAATGGGCTTACTGTACATCAGTACCCTGATTGGAGAATTAATGTTCTCCAGCAGGGATTAATGTACAAGTAATGGGCTTACTGTACATCAGTACCCTGATTGGAGAATTAATGTTCTCCAGCAGGGGATTAATGTACAAGTAATGGGCTTACTGTACATCAGTACCCTGATTGGAGAATTAATGTTCTCCAGCAGGGAATTAATGTACAAGTAATGGGCTTACTGTACATCAGTACCCTGATTGGAGAATTAATGTTCTCCAGCAGGGGATTAATGTACAAGTAATGGGCTTACTGTACATCAGTACCCTGATTGGAGAATTAATGTTCTCCAGCAGGATTAATGTACAAGTAATGGGCTTACTGTACATCAGTACCCTGATTGGAGAATTAATGTTCTCCAGCAGGGGATTAATGTACAAGTAATGGGCTTACTGTACATCAGTACCCTGATTGGAGAATTAATGTTCTCCAGCAGGCGATTAATGTACAAGTAATGGGCTTACTGTACATCAGTACCCTGATTGGAGAATTAATGTTCTCCAGCAGGAGATTAATGTACAAGTAATGGGCTTACTGTACATCAGTACCCTGATTGGAGAATTAATGTTCTCCAGCAGGGGATTAATGTACAAGTAATGGGCTTACTGTACATCAGTACCCTGATTGGAGAATTAATGTTCTCCAGCAGGGGATTAATGTACAAGTAATGGGCTTACTGTACATCAGTACCCTGATTGGAGAATTAATGTTCTCCAGCAGGGGATTAATGTACAAGTAATGGGCTTACTGTACATCAGTACCCTGATTGGAGAATTAATGTTCTCCAGCAGGGGATTAATGTACAAGTAATGGGCTTACTGTACATCAGTACCCTGATTGGAGAATTAATGTTCTCCAGCAGGGGATTAATGTACAAGTAATGGGCTTACTGTACATCAGTACCCTGATTGGAGAATTAATGTTCTCCAGCAGGGGATTAATGTACAAGTAATGGGCTTACTGTACATCAGTACCCTGATTGGAGAATTAATGTTCTCCAGCAGGGGATTAATGTACAAGTAATGGGCTTACTGTACATCAGTACCCTGATTGGAGAATTAATGTTCTCCAGCAGGGGATTAATGTACAAGTAATGGGCTTACTGTACATCAGTACCTGATTCTGATTGGAGAATTAATGTTCTCCAGCAGGGGATTAATGTACAAGTAATGGGCTTACTGTACATCAGTACCCTGATTGGAGAATTAATGTTCTCCAGCAGGGGATTAATGTACAAGTAATGGGCTTACTGTACATCAGTACCCTGATTGGAGAATTAATGTTCTCCAGCAGGGGATTAATGTACAAGTAATGGGCTTACTGTACATCAGTACCCTGATTGGAGAATTAATGTTCTCCAGCGAAGTATTAATGTACAAGTAATGGGCTTACTGTACATCAGTACCCTGATTGGAGAATTAATGTTCTCCAGCAGGGATTAATGTACAAGTAATGGGCTTACTGTACATCAGTACCCTGATTGGAGAATTAATGTTCTCCAGCAGGGAATTAATGTACAAGTAATGGGCTTACTGTACATCAGTACCCTGATTGGAGAATTAATGTTCTCCAGCAGGGGATTAATGTACAAGTAATGGGCTTACTGTACATCAGTACCCTGATTGGAGAATTAATGTTCTCCAGCAGGGGATTAATGTACAAGTAATGGGCTTACTGTACATCAGTACCCTGATTGGAGAATTAATGTTCTCCAGCAGGGGATTAATGTACAAGTAATGGGCTTACTGTACATCAGTACCCTGATTGGAGAATTAATGTTCTCCAGCAGGGATTAATGTACAAGTAATGGGCTTACTGTACATCAGTACCCTGATTGGAGAATTAATGTTCTCCAGCAGGGGATTAATGTACAAGTAATGGGCTTACTGTACATCAGTACCCTGATTGGAGAATTAATGTTCTCCAGCAGGGGATTAATGTACAAGTAATGGGCTTACTGTACATCAGTACCCTGATTGGAGAATTAATGTTCTCCAGCAGAAGATTAATGTAGAAGTAATGGGCTTACTGTACATCAGTACCCTGATTGGAGAATTAATGTTCTCCAGCACGGGATTAATGTACAAGTAATGGGCTTACTGTACATCAGTACCCTGATTGGAGAATTAATGTTCTCCAGCAGGGGATTAATGTACAAGTAATGGGCTTACTGTACATCAGTACCCTGATTGGAGAATTAATGTTCTCCAGCAGGGGATTAATGTACAAGTAATGGGCTTACTGTACATCAGTACCCTGATTGGAGAATTAATGTTCTCCAGCAGGGGATTAATGTACAAGTAATGGGCTTACTGTACATCAGTACCCTGATTGGAGAATTAATGTTCTCCAGCAGGGATTAATGTACAAGTAATGGGCTTACTGTACATCAGTACCCTGATTGGAGAATTAATGTTCTCCAGCAGGGGATTAATGTACAAGTAATGGGCTTACTGTACATCAGTACCCTGATTGGAGAATTAATGTTCTCCAGCAGGGGATTAATGTACAAGTAATGGGCTTACTGTACATCAGTACCCTGATTGGAGAATTAATGTTCTCCAGCAGGGGATTAATGTACAAGTAATGGGCTTACTGTACATCAGTACCCTGATTGGAGAATTAATGTTCTCCAGCAGGGGATTAATGTACAAGTAATGGGCTTACTGTACATCAGTACCCTGATTGGAGAATTAATGTTCTCCAGCAGGGGATTAATGTACAAGTAATGGGCTTACTGTACATCAGTACCCTGATTGGAGAATTAATGTTCTCCAGCAGGGAATTAATGTACAAGTAATGGGCTTACTGTACATCAGTACCCTGATTGGAGAATTAATGTTCTCCAGCAGGGGATTAATGTACAAGTAATGGGCTTACTGTACATCAGTACCCTGATTGGAGAATTAATGTTCTCCAGCATGGGATTAATGTACAAGTAATGGGCTTACTGTACATCAGTACCCTGATTGGAGAATTAATGTTCTCCAGCAGGGTATTAATGTACAAGTAATGGGCTTACTGTACATCAGTACCCTGATTGGAGAATTAATGTTCTCCAGCAGGGGATTAATGTACAAGTAATGGGCTTACTGTACATCAGTACCCTGATTGGAGAATTAATGTTCTCCAGCAGGGGATTAATGTACAAGTAATGGGCTTACTGTACATCAGTACCCTGATTGGAGAATTAATGTTCTCCAGCAGGGGATTAATGTACAAGTAATGGGCTTACTGTACATCAGTACCCTGATTGGAGAATTAATGTTCTCCAGCAGGGGATTAATGTACAAGTAATGGGCTTACTGTACATCAGTACCCTGATTGGAGAATTAATGTTCTCCAGCAGGGGATTAATGTACAAGTAATGGGCTTACTGTACATCAGTACCCTGATTGGAGAATTAATGTTCTCCAGCAGGGAATTAATGTACAAGTAATGGGCTTACTGTACATCAGTACCCTGATTGGAGAATTAATGTTCTCCAGCAGGGATTAATGTACAAGTAATGGGCTTACTGTACATCAGTACCCTGATTGGAGAATTAATGTTCTCCAGCAGGGGATTAATGTACAAGTAATGGGCTTACTGTACATCAGTACCCTGATTGGAGAATTAATGTTCTCCAGCAGGGATTAATGTACAAGTAATGGGCTTACTGTACATCAGTACCCTGATTGGAGAATTAATGTTCTCCAGCAGGGGATTAATGTACAAGTAATGGGCTTACTGTACATCAGTACCCTGATTGGAGAATTAATGTTCTCCAGCAGGGGATTAATGTACAAGTAATGGGCTTACTGTACATCAGTACCCTGATTGGAGAATTAATGTTCTCCAGCAAAATATTAATGTACAAGTAATGGGCTTACTGTACATCAGTACCCTGATTGGAGAATTAATGTTCTCCAGCAGGGGATTAATGTACAAGTAATGGGCTTACTGTACATCAGTACCCTGATTGGAGAATTAATGTTCTCCAGCAGGGGATTAATGTACAAGTAATGGGCTTACTGTACATCAGTACCCTGATTGGAGAATTAATGTTCTCCAGCAGGGGATTAATGTACAAGTAATGGGCTTACTGTACATCAGTACCCTGATTGGAGAATTAATGTTCTCCAGCAGGGGATTAATGTACAAGTAATGGGCTTACTGTACATCAGTACCCTGATTGGAGAATTAATGTTCTCCAGCAGGGGATTAATGTACAAGTAATGGGCTTACTGTACATCAGTACCCTGATTGGAGAATTAATGTTCTCCAGCAGGGGATTAATGTACAAGTAATGGGCTTACTGTACATCAGTACCCTGATTGGAGAATTAATGTTCTCCAGCAGGGATTAATGTACAAGTAATGGGCTTACTGTACATCAGTACCCTGTTTGGAGAATTAATGTTCTTCAGCAGGGGATTAATGTACAAGTAATCGGCTTACTGTACATCAGTACCCTGATTGGAGAATTAATGTTCTCCTGCAATGGATTAATGTTCAAGTAATGGGCTTACTGTACATCAGTACCCTGATTGGAGAATTAATGTTCTCCAGCAGGGGATTAATGTACAAGTAATGGGCTTACTGTACATCAGTACCCTGATTGGAGAATTAATGTTCTCCAGCAGGGGATTAATGTACAAGTAATGGGCTTACTGTACATCAGTACCCTGATTGGAGAATTAATGTTCTCCAGCAGGGGATTAATGTACAAGTAATGGGCTTACTGTACATCAGTACCTGATTGGAGAATTAATGTTCTCCAGCAGGATTAATGTACAAGTAATGGGCTTACTGTACATCAGTACCCTGATTGGAGAATTAATGTTCTCCAGCAGGGGATTAATGTACAAGTAATGGGCTTACTGTACATCAGTACCCTGATTGGAGAATTAATGTTCTCCAGCAGGGGATTAATGTACAAGTAATGGGCTTACTGTACATCAGTACCCTGATTGGAGAATTAATGTTCTCCAGCAGTGGATTAATGTACAAGTAATGGGCTTACTGTACATCAGTACCCTGATTGGAGAATTAATGTTCTCCAGCAGGGGATTAATGTACAAGTAATGGGCTTACTGTACATCAGTACCCTGATTGGAGAATTAATGTTCTCCAGCAGGGGATTAATGTACAAGTAATGGGCTTACTGTACATCAGTACCCTGATTGGAGAATTAATGTTCTCCAGCAGGGGATTAATGTACAAGTAATGGGCTTACTGTACATCAGTACCCTGATTGGAGAATTAATGTTCTCCAGCAGGGATTAATGTACAAGTAATGGGCTTACTGTACATCAGTATCCTGATTGGAGAATGAACATTCTTCAGCTAGGGATTAATCTACAAGTAATGGGCTTACTGTACATCAGTACCCTGATTGGAGAATTAATGTTCTCCAGCAGGGGATTAATGTACAAGTAATGGGCTTACTGTACATCAGTACCCTGATTGGAGAATTAATGTTCTCCAGCAGGGGATTAATGTACAAGTAATGGGCTTACTGTACATCAGTACCCTGATTGGAGAATTAATGTTCTCCAGCAGGGGATTAATGTACAAGTAATGGGCTTACTGTACATCAGTACCCTGATTGGAGAATTAATGTTCTCCAGCAG
>NC_056737.1:1208249895-1208349895 GCF_019279795.1 Protopterus annectens
AATAAATAAATAAATAAATAAATAAATGTAGTGATTACATTGTCATCTAGAAAAGACTGTGGATTGAATATTAGGGTCTCTATTAGAACATCAAAGTTTCAAAACTTCGAATGTTCTAATATCAACCCCTATTCAGCGAAAGCTGAAAACATCGAACATACAGAACAGCAAATTTTTTCCTAGGGAAACAATTTGCTGTTCCAAAACACATACACACAACACAAGCACACCAAACAAACAGCAATCCACACACATACACCTAAATTCTTACACCTAACCCTACACTAAACTATACACACACCATTGACTATCCACTTACCTTAACCCAAACCCTAACTCTAAGGTCCGTCACTATCACACACTCACCTTACCTGCTTCCTAACCCCAACTCACCTACCCCACCCTCACCCTCATGTCCACACAATTGCACACTTACCTGACCCGTGTCCTAACCCTAACTCACCTAACCCACCCTAACCCTCACGTTCACACAATCGCACACATACCTAACCCGCACCCTAATGCTAACTCACCTAACCCTCCCTAACCCTCATTTCCACACAATCGCACACATACCTAACCAGCACCCTAACCTTAACTAACCTAACCCACACTCAGTCGCACACTTAGCTGAACTCAACCCATAACTTTCCACCACAGCGCTGAAAATACTGAAGCAACAGAAACGGACAACCAAATTCTTTCCCTAGGAAAAAATTAGTTTTTCTGTTGCTTCGATATTTTCAGCTTTCACTGAATAGGGTTGATATTAGAACATTTGAAGTTTTGAAACTTTGAAGCTCTAATATAGACCCAAATATTATGAAGCAGAGAGGCAAATTTTAAATAGGATAAAAGAGAATGGTCTTAAGTTCAACAAAGTGAAATGTACTTGGTCTTAATATCTAGAATCTAGACATCCAGATTGAGAACACATCACAAATGAGTTATGAATGGAGATACCATACTGTAATTATTTTTGCTACATGCATCTTTAACTGCCCTAGTGTGCAACCAGTTACAGAGGCAAAAAAAAAGTGTAAGAGTGCAGTGTGTTTTACAGCTTTAAAAGCTGTGACAGGAGTGCAGAGTGTTTTACAGCTTTAAAAACTGTAACACAGTGCTGCTGGCCAGAAGCAAACTGTGTTTGTGCTGACACACACACACACACACACACACACACACACACACACACACACACACACACACACACAGTGTGGCAGCCCAAAATGTTTTTACAGCTTCTATAGTTATTTTAGCTTTTTGCCTTTGTTCTTTGCTGGCCTCATTTTATGTTGTGTGAGGCTAAAGCTTTAACCTGCTAAAAATATCTTAACAAAACTATGTTAAGCACCTTACCTACTTCATAAAGGTTAACTAACTGGTCTTTTCCTGAATTTGAATGATAACTGAGGTGCTGTAAGCACTACTAATGCTTATGATTGGAGGAACCTGATTAGAATTCTTTGAAGAACATGGAACTTCAACTTCTCTGATATACTACCAGTCGTCTGAAAAAAGTTAGAGCACAAAGTGTTTTATGGCTTTAAACTCTGTGAAACACTTTCTATTGTCACCCAGAGAGCAGTCAGTAGTTAAGTTTACCTCTGATAGACTAACAACTTTAATAGCTATTGAACAGGCATTTACTTCTCTGAAGTCAAGGCCAATGGCAATCGCCTCTGGCTGACTAAATTTAAAGATGACTGCAAATTAGGAACTATCATTGAATCCCACACTGGCACAAATGTTCTCCAGGAAGGGCTGACACAGACAAACAATGGCCATGGACTAAACCTAAAGAATTGCATAATAGTATCCTTCGGGAAGTCATCCACCCCTGGTAACTATCATTTTGACAGCACACCCCCAAGAGTTGACCCAGTAGTCAGAGACTTCGGAACATGCATAGAGAGTAATCTAGTCTTTGACCATCATGTGTCTACAGTAGTGAGGAAACCATTGTACATTGTGCAACTTATAAACAAAAGTATGGCATCTAGATCCAAGGAAGCCATTGTTCCACTATATTCAACATTAATCAGACCTATCATAGGATCATAGGAGATTACTAGGCTATCGACCCAGAGGCCATTTTAAATCTAGCCATTTCAACCCAATATAATACCATAGAGGTACTAGTCAATACCCAAGACTGCATTTACTGATGACTGCCCATGTCCAGGAGGGTTGTGGGTGCTATCCTCAGTAAGAATTTATGGTGCCCCATCTACTCATCCAGGTTCCTCTTGAACAGTGTCATATAGGTGCTCTGTTTCACATGAACTGGCAGCCTGTTCCAAAGATGTGACAGTCGCTGGGAGATAAATCTGTCCCTCCAGCATGTCCTATTTAAGTTGAAGGCCATCATTGAGTATAATGCCCCCTTTGGTATGCACCTAACAAGACATATCCAACAACTGGAACATCCATAGGGATTCCTCACTAAAAGAATACAGGGCATAAATACCATGTCCAGACCACTCCAAGGCCTTATCTCTGTATTCTGTCTTCTGCCGGCTGTTGAGGGGAGATCTATGCCTGGCCTACAGGGCATTGCTGGATCCCACTCTAATGGATCTCCTGCACACCTGCAAAACAAGCAGCACCAGAATTACCCATTCTAAAGACTTAAACCTTGCCTGTGATATAAATAGGACCTGCTGGAAAGACAGTTATATTTCCCAGAGACTGCCCGTTCTCTAGAACAGGCTCCCCATCCATGTGAAGCAGATTCCTCCCTAACCCAGTTCAAGTGTAACTTGGACAATTAGATTGGGGACAGGAAATTCATCCATGGTTTGGCACCTGTAAATGTTTCATCTCCCAGGCCCCTGCTTGTAAATGTTTCATCTCCCAGGCCCATGCTTTCAATTATCAAGGGTATCAGAACATGTCAGAGATTTGGGATGCATGGCTAGGCATAAAAAGGCCCTTGTGGTTTTCAGCCTAGTAAACACCTATGAACATTTTGGTCTGCTTTTTGTGTATGCGGAAATGAGAAGTGTTTAACAGCTTTCAAAATATGCACCTGTTTGACAGCAGAGATAGAGATACATAACAAGGTTTCATTTTTCCTAATTTCAGAGTGTAATCAATTATTAATAGGCATGTGTACAACAGATTTCTGTTAGAAAAGATTGTTTCTTTGACATCTGCCAAAACCACTACCTTTGTATTTGATAGACTTTTTTTGCAGCTTTTCAATTGCCTAAGTTTATCAGATCTAATAATGGAGTACCATTCGTCATTCAGGATTTTAGATAAAACTGTAGGAGTCAACATTCATTACAGAAAGATAATAGCAGTGTAGCCACAGGCATCTAGAATAACCAAGCATTTTTATGCAGAACTAATAAATAGAGAATCGAAAGAGTAATTTGGTGGAAACAACAGCAATATGTGTAAAAAGCATAATCATTTTGTCTTGCAATAGGGACAACACCTTCCAGTTTGTTATTCACCAACACCTTCAGATACAAGATTGCAGGTATAGCTACTTCATGAAAGGATCCTGATAGGAAGGTGAGTCAGTCAATTTATATGAAAAGACTAATAACATATGCAGATCAAAAGAGAAACAAGGGAGGAACCTGTTTCCCAAGGTCAAACTACTTTAATGAAGAACATTCACACAGGGAAACATGACACTTTTTGTCCAGTGCCATATAAAAATTGAGACAATAAGTAATTCCTTGATTAGTATGGCGAAGGTAAGAGAGTATCTTATTAGACTTTATTTCTGTGTTTTTCTTTTTCTCAGATTATTGTTACTGGTCAATATTTCAGAATTAATAATACACGTGTTTTCCTAGAAAAGCAATTACACTAGAAAATTCCCTGTGGTTTTCAACTTGTGCGTTAGAGATATTTTACTCTTGAAAATTGTGAGTGCTGTAATACAAGTTAACTTGAAGTTAATAGCAATTTCATTTGCAGAAGGTTAAAAAAATCTTAATATAGAAAGAGCATATGAAAACACACTACATCAATTTTCTAAATTTCTTTAGAAAGGACATATGAAAACACTCTTTGTATACACTTACACACACACACACACACACACACACACACACACACACACACACACACATATATATATATATATATATATATATATATATATATATATATATATATGTGTGTGTGTGTGTGTGTGTAATATATATATACATATATATATATATACATATATATACATATATATATATATATATACATATATATATACATATATATATATATATATATATATATATATATATATATATATATATATATATTACACACACACACATGCATATAGTAACATTGTTTAGTAGCACCACCAGTTAACTGCTATACAGGTATGCCAAGCTGGGCAGAAGCAGGGTAGTTTTGGCACTGTGGCACTGCTTTTAGAAAGGCTAATCTGGCCATAGAGTAGACTTAATAAAGAAAAGGTAGGGGGACTGACCCTTTAAAGCAGCTTTCCTTTGTTCTAGGTGAGAGTTTGTCTGACTGATTACGGAAAATTGAAGATGGCAGATGTCACTGGGACGTCCTTTGGAATGTGCATTGCTTACCTGTGGAAGTATTAGTGGAGAAGAAAGAGGCTGTCTGAATTTATAGAAATCAACTCCAAGGTGAAACTCCAGCTAAATGTTCACCTTTATCAGAGTGGTTTCTGGTAACAGTGGATCTGAAGAGTACCTGTATTTATTGGAGGACCTTTGGAAACTGTTGCATTATACGGGCTGTTTAGCAGAACCCAAACTTGTGTTTAATTGTACAAGGGATAGGCTATATGGTACCAGAATTTTTTGTTTTTTTACTGTTTCCTTCATAAAGGTGCAGATCCTAGAGACTGACTGTGAAATTAATGTAAGGCACCTGTTTGAGTTGTGGCAGTGTGTGCAGTAAACAAATTGAACTGTCTGCCCTGCTCCAAATTTGTTTTGTGTTGTTACTTCTTTACTGATTAAACTCCTAGCAAAAGTTAAACCTGTTTTACATTCTGTCAATAAAAAATCATCTCTTCTGAAAGAAACCAAGTGTACTTATTGACCAAGACTCTTTAATAAGTATAAGAATTCATATCAGTTCTTGGGAGTTTAATGATAGTAACAACGATGTTTGTCTAAAATAAAAAAATGCTTTGTACAGCGGTGTATTTATGTTGATAGTATTGCTGTTTGAGGTGGCGTGCACTACTCTTTCAGTGTAAATGCAGAAGAAATGTCCTGGTCATATGACTTAGGCTGGATTTGAACATTGAATATAGGTTAAAAAAATATAAATGGTGGCATATCATTTCAAAATGCACCTCATATTGTTTCTTGTCTATCCTAAAAAGTCTGACCAATTAAAATGATTATTTTTAATCTAAAACAAGAAAGGAAGGGAAATGGTGATTGTAAATTATGACAGAGATGTTTTCTTATTGCAGGCCGACTAACAAATTAGGATAGACTTGTTATTGATTTGTGGGTGTTCTATTTTCATACAGGCTAACACCAGACATGCCTAATTGGCTACAAGCTTGGCATGGCTAGTGCACAGGTGAAAATCTAGAAACACAGTCATGAAGACAGCTCATCCAGAATTCATTATGCAAATTGTATGGCTGCTGGGTATTTGTTAAAGTGGAATTCTACAGTGTTATGAAGAATACAGAACCAGGTTTTCAAGATAATGTTGCAGTTGTAATAGACTGATGGTTTGTGGAGTTGTGCAGGATCATACTGACCTACTGCTCCTTCAATACATTGTAATTTTGCCTTTTGAAAGAATGTAATCTGGCATTTTATTTCTTAGTAGATATCAAAAAAGGCAGTACCATTTGTGCAGTATCCCCAGGGCATTCTCTGTGGACTTTAATGTCAATATATGGCTTGCTTTTGGAGATCTAGTATATGAAAGCAAACTTTACTGAGAAGCTGTAATCTGGGCTCCTTCTTGGACGTCTTGAATTAACATTGCAGCGTTTAGGATTTGAATCAGGAGTGCCTTCTGTTTTTAGTTACCTGCATAACTATTTTTTTGTCAAAACTGGTTTGATCCTTTCAGCTTCTGTAGTTCCAAGTCAAGGATTTCTACAAGGAGTGGTGTTAGCTTCACCACTCTCAAGTTCTATCACCCTTACCACCCAGATGACAGAAGAACAATGGGAAAAGTTATTTTCTCAAGCCTCCCCCCCAAAAAAACCTAATCATAAAGCAGCAAGCCAGATCTGCTCATTTACACTTGCCCTACAGTCAGCAAGTTCCAGTTTCAGTGCTGAACACCTTACTGACAGGTCTAAATGATGGTTCTTATTGGGTTGCTGTTACTTGATTAATTCTCTGCTCAACCCTCTACTTTGTTTATTGGTTTATAGGTAAATTCTAAGCCAGTTGCCCTTGAAGGTCATTTTAAGCCTAGCCAACTTCTCATTTGGTGCTTGAATTAACCTATCCCTTTTGGTGTTAGACTGGCCTTACCCATCCCATGGCCAATAATTATATATTACCCCTGGTGATAACTGGGATTGTACCATAGATAATCTTCGGGACCTATGCAATGGATAAAGCATTTAGGAGGTGCTTCTGCCCATAAGTAGTACAGGGGGCAATCCTTGGGTAATTTTTCACATCAATAGATTCGAGTTACACTTGAATATGGACAAGGATGAGCTTTATTTTATGTAGATGGGGAGTCTATTCCAGAGAAGTCATATCCTCTGTGAGATAAACCAGTCCCTCCAAACCATTCTGTTGATGTTGCAGAAGAGGTTTAGATACCTAGACTGGGTCTTTCTGATGCCATTTGACTTGCTGATATGCAGTAAATCCATCAGGAATGGGTCAGGGGATGCCTTGCATGGCAAACACAGGTCACCTTTTAGCAGTCAGTAGGACACCAAGTACAGTGAGAGGGCTTTGAGTCAGTCCATGTAGAATATATTGTTTAGACCGTGTATCCTTTTAATAAGGTATCTCTCTGGGCATTCCAGTTATTGCATGAGTTGTGATAGATAGGGGCCCAAAAGGGGCAGGTTTGAAAGAGCTCAAAGTTATATATCCTTTTCCAACTAAGTATCACTGATCTTTTTTTAATAAGTATGTTCATATGTGTTGCATACTCTGTCTGAATCACACAATAATCATAGATCTGCCTTGTCTGTAGTGGGTCATTTATTAAATAAGATTATTCAGATGTCCTGAGTATTTACAGATGTATGACTACTGATTAGTGGCAGCTTTGTCTGCACTCAGTGTGCCAACACTCAAAGCACTATGCTGTCTTAGTAGCTCAACAGGTAGAAGTACACTTGCCTTTGGTACATAAAGCTATGGGTTCTATTCTCCCACCAGGAAGTTAGATTAACTTTCCAATGCTGATAGTGCAGTGCAGCATAAAGGACTTGCTAGCCTTTCAAGACGGGGTGCTAGATCTTTTCTATACAGCAGACGGGGTGCTAGATCTTTTATATACAGCTAGTAGTGTTTTCCTGTTTTTATAAAGTTTGTTGATGTGAGAACTAATTTTTGAACTTATGATGGATGAAAGCATGTGGATCAATGCAATTGTACTGATGGGAGCAGAATTTTTAGGCATATCCAGAGACTTGGCATTAGGGGCATTTTGGTAGCTGACTCATTTGTGGTTTCTCATATTTTAAGTAAATGATATGTAATGGCCTTAGAGTAGTGCCAAAATATAGTTGGGTACATGTCAAAAGCTCAACATTTGTAAATGGTGAGTGACATAAAGTTGAAATTAAACTGACAGCATTGGAAACGTAAACATATAGGACTGAACAGGAGCCTACAGTGTGTCATCGCAGTATAGTGGGGATTGGGGAATTAGTCCTTTTTCTGCTTTAGTATGATTCCGGAGTTGGTATATATATTTAGCATAGCACATGAATGCTTTCCTCTGCAGACAAAGATGTTTTCAGTTTTGTTTTCTTTTGTATTTTGCTTTTGACATTTGGGATGTCATAGTTTTGTTACTTGACTTTCTAAACATTGATGAAAAGACTTAAATGCAAACTAACTGAGCAATGGAAGCATCTGGTACCAGTTCTAAGTTAAGGATAACAGCATGACAAATGGACTTCACCAAGAAGATAGAGACACAGATATGGATATATGTGAAGATATATTGGTAAAGACAAGATTGAGAATGTACACTTCTACTGGAAAGAAGGACTTTTGCTCTAGGAAATAGACATTACAAAATTAGGAACATTCTGTTTTTTTTTTTATGTGACAGCACTAAAACACCTTAAACAAAGCTGTTATGTCCTTTAATTTTAACTACCAACTTACTGAAACTGATGTCCTGTATACATATATATATTTGTGTGTGATATATACTAATGGGAAGTCAGGTTTGTTTTTGTAACATTTATAAGTTCACAAATGTCTGATCAGCCAGATTTTCCCCAGAAAGATGAATTGTTAATTTACCAGGAATTTCACCTTTCCCCATGATGGTGCAACCTTAGAGTTGGCTTATGTAAGCAGAAGGGCTGCAGGAGGTACAGTCCATCCTGCCCCCACACTGCAGAGTTCAGGGAGGCTTGCCTCCTGCAGAAATACTTTTTTCTTGAGATTGTCTACTTCTGAATACTATTCATGTGCTGGAGGATTAGTTAATTTATGAAGACGTGTGTGAGGCAATCACAAGAACCCAATATTTGTCTGGGAGTCTGGTTGTATACAAATTGTTTGCTAACTGCGAAATAAAGTCTTTTTATACTCATTTTACAACTTAGTTATATCTACAAAAACGTTTAATTGCCCCCAAATCTGATGCATGTTTTAAAATAATAAAACGTATTTTAATAAAAAACATCAGCCAGGTGTTTATTATTAGCTCACTGTTGGAGCAGCCTAAGCGACATGTGACATATCTGCCAAGGATCGGACCAGACAGCCAGCTTCCAAAGAAAGCTTTATGGCACCTTGCATGTGCTTTAGCCCCTGCATAGCTCAAGCAGAGCAGCATAAAGCCAGTTGCTATGGCACCAAAACTTCACAACTTTCTTACCTTTGAAGTGAACTTTCCTTGTGGGCCTTTATTAATCCATAGTTGGTTAGCACTTCATTAATCCTGGACAGATAAGTACCCTTTTGGGGGACTGTGAAGAAGAGTTGTACCTTCCTGTAAGAAATATTGCTCAAGACTGGAACTGGTGTTTGTACTGGTTGTCAAACAAATGTCAAAAAAAAGAAACGAAAAAAACTCAGATGTCGTGGTTATAGTTCCTTGTGGGAAGTGTCTTTCAAATAGTCAATTTTTGTTTGCAAAAGTCTTCCTTCTTGGTCAAATCTTGTGGCTACAGGCTTGTACTTGAGGTTTTGGAAGGTGTCAGAACTAATCTTTCCTGCCAGGTTGTTTCACTGACTATCTTCAACTCTGCTACCCACTTGTCAAACACCTTTTTCAGCAGTCAGATGACCCTGAGTCCCTGTGGGGATTACCTTATTATTTATAACATTTTGTTAGGAAAAGTGTTACTTTTTATCAAAAAGTGTTTTTAGAGAATGGGGCTAGAGTGTTTGGTGGCTGTCAATAACAGATTTTACCTCAGAATGGCATAAATGTTATGTCAGGAATTAGAACAAATCTTCAAAGGTTCAGTAAATAAATGGCTCTTGGTCCCTGTGGAGTTCCCTTAGAATTTATAATTTTTAATTTTTTTGAGGAAAATAGTTATTTTTCTGTCAAAAAGTGTTGTTGGGGAATGGAACAACTGATTTTGACAGTTGTCACTAAAAGGAATGAACTTATATGTAAATACTAGGTTATAAGTCTGTGGACTATCATATACCTAGCCAATAGCCAGACTGTGCCCAAACTTGAGAATCAAATCCTATACTTTTAACATTTGAGGTAAGTACCTTAATCATTAAGCCAACCCACAACCCTTAGCTTCTCTGTTAGAAGATAGAACTGACTTTTTATACCTATGCTAACCACTTATCAGACATCTTTTGTGGCTATGACATGAACCTGGGCCCCCGGTAACACATTCATTCACTCCCTGAGCTGCAAGAGGAGAAACCGTATTTGAGGAGCTTCAGTCTTGACTTCCTTGGCTGCTGATGGGTGACTGTGCTTTTGTCACCTGGTGGTTTTCGACTGCTCATCTCTTTATCTGGGCTTCTCTTGTGCTGGTTCTTGAGAAGCTAATAAGGACCGGTCAGCAGGCATGTTCACTGCAGTATTCAGTTACCCTTGTCAGGTAAGGAGAACCACGCTTGCTAGCATTGAAGAAGGGACCACGTGATGCTTCTTTGCCAAGCCTTTCTGAGGAGCATCATTCTCAGGGAAGGCACCATCATTTAAGCCACTTTTTTTCTGGGGGGTTCTCCTAGAAAAAGGAACCATAAGGCTAGACATGTATCACCTCCTAAAGTAGATAAAGAAAATGGAATGAGGTTTGATAAAAGGTTTATTTAAAACATTTCTGTCTTTACATGCTCACTGTTTCCCACATTTAAGGAAAATATTTTCCTCTTTCTCAGATTCTGATTCCCAGTCTGAGGGACAGGATTTAGACTTACTGTTTCTCAACTCTACCATCCACAAAATGAGGGATCTGACTCTGGGGAAAGTTATTCTTTGATTCCCCTCTTGAAGAGTTGTTGGCTTCTGGCACTATTGCTGGAATGAAGAGCTTGTTTCATTGGAACAAAAAGAAATAGATTTGCAACAGGATCCACTTTCAGAACCCATCACTGTATTAATTTGAAACAACTAGGATGGCTAGAGTTGCCAAATGTACTACTATCTAACCAATTAACAGTTGCCCACAAGATCCTGTATCAGCCAATTAATATGCCAATTCTTACCAACCGTATCACCCCCTACAACAACCTTAAAACCCTACGCTTATCTAATAAACTACTTGTACAAATAGGTAAAACCAACAATATGGCTGGTGACTCTTTGTTCTCTAATACCGTGGGCAAACCTGGACCTCACTCCCCAGTGACCTGACCTCCCTTTCCTCAATAACACTATTTAAAAACAATCTGAAACTATACCTTAAATCACATTGGTTATGTCCTTGTACAAACCCCGACTAATTACCACATTTATCTCAGAATACCTATTACTATGCCTGTATATACTAGTTGCTTTTCTGCTAACCATAAAGAAAGTGTTCTTTTATATATTAATCGAATGTCATTATTAATATCTTCTTATAACTATCCATATATTATATGTACTAAGATTCTGTAAGCAGAAATGTAATGAAATGTAAAGAACTGCTAAAATATGTAATGTACCTGCATCTGTAAAAACTGTCATTTAATAAAAATTATACTGTGCTTTTGAGGAGCTTTTCTCCCCAGGCCTCTGCTGAAAATGGACATATATCCAGCTGGACTAGCCCGTTCAACAAATGTAAAATAAATAAAAAATAAAATAAAATACTAGAATCACAAAAAAGAAATTTTGATTTGTTACATGTGCATTTTTTTTTATCCCGCAGCTGTTGCTCCTATGTTGTCAGCTTTAGAGGATGCTTTATTTGCTGCCAGCAATTTGCCTGACAATCAGCCACCTACCCACAGAAAGTCTGACATTTATATAAGGTGCCCTAGTCCCACATTTTTTTTTCTAATCCCAATTCAAATCTGACTAATTTCTCTATCAAAATCAGCTTTGGGCAAACTCAATATGGCTGCTATAGCCCTTTCCCTTCGGACAATCTCAGCATAGCCTTTCATAGCTTTATTTTATTTGTTTATTTTATTTTGGCATTTGTTGACCGTGCATGTCTGACTGAGCATGGGCCCATTTTCAGCTGAGGCCTGGGGAGGAAAGCTCAAAAAAACTGATATAAATTATAACAGATACAAATAATAATAAAAGTAAGCTAAGCTTTGAGTAAAATGATACATTTAGATATAAAAGTGGCTATATGAACAGAGTAAAGTACATAAGAATCTTACAGAATAGGTGACTGTGCAGGCATTGCAGTTTAAGAGTACAACCAGGCAATGGTAGTTACTGTAGTAGTTAGTCAAAATAGGAAAGCAAGGCCAGGGATATAAAGATTAGAGGAAGTATACATTCCTGTCAGCTGAGAAGCTGAGAGGAGTGAGTATATTAGTAAAGGAGACAGGGAATACGACTAAAGTCAGGAAAGACTTAGGAAGGGTGTTGGCAGGGGCAGATCCAGGAGTTTGTTAAATGTTCTTTTAGTGCTTTTGGGAATTTGTATGTATAGCATATTGTTCTGATGGACAGGGGTAGTTTATTCCAAGTGTGGGCAATTGTGTAGCTTTATAGGTATTGATCAATCATTCTTTTGGGCTTGTAGATTTTCAAGTGTAGTTGGTCCAAGCTCCGGAGAGTCCGAGTATGAGTATAAACACAGATGATGGAGGAGATGCTAGATCAGAAAGTAGGCGTGTTAAGGATGAAGTGAATTATAAGCAGTTAGGGTAGTAGGAGTATAAACACAGATGATGGAGGAGATGCTAGATCAGGAAGTAGGCGTGTTAAGGATGAAGTGAATTATAAACAGTTAGGGTAGTAGGAGTATAAACACAGATGATGGAGGAGATGCTAGATCAGAAAGTAGGCGTGTTAAGGATGAAGTGAATTATAAGCAGTTATGGTAGTAGGAGTTGGTGGGAGAATTCTGGCCAGTTCAGAGATTTGAGAGAGAGAGAGAGAGAGAGAGAGAGAGAGTCAGTAGTGGGACTGATAAAGGTGGTTTGCAGCGAGCCTAGCCACTATACTGTACTGTAGGTGAGTTCAAGCTTAGTTTTTAGTGAGGATTGAAGGTTGGTTATGATCTGTGAGCCATGATTAGGAAGAAGGTAGGCACAGACTAGGCAGAGTCTAGAGTCTATGCTGAAGAATTGTTTTATTTCTAAAGAGCAGACTAAATTTTTGGTGTGTCTTTTTTAAGCAATAGTGGCCGTGTTGGTCAAATTTGATTTGATTATCAATGATCAAACCTGGGAGCTTGGTTTGTGTTTCAGCATTAATGACAGTGCTGTAAAGAGATGTGATAGCAAAAGTATGTTTACGTTGAGTAAGGGATTTTGGGAGGAAATAAGAGAAGTTACATTTTTGGGGGGATTGAGCATGAGATGATTATTGGTAAACCAGTTTTTGAAAGAGTTGAAAGAGTTTTGGGTTAAGCTATGAAGGTCAGAGAGATTGTCAGAGATGGAGATGATTGTGGAATTATCTACATATTGTATAAGAGTGAGAAAAGGAAGTGTGGAGGCAGTTAGTAAAGATGTTAAATAGTAGTGGACCCAGAGTGGAGCCTTGAGGAGCTCCTGTTTTGCTAGAGAGGAAGGAAGAGAAGTAGGAGAGACGTTTTATGGCCTATATGTTTGTTAGGTCACTAGACAACCATGAAGCAGTAGTAGTAGAGAGACTGAGGTCAGTCAGTTTGGAAAGTGGTTTAGGCACTAGAGAACCATGAAACAGTAGTAGTAGAGAGACTGAGGTCAGTCAGTTTGTAAAGTGGTTTAGGCGCTAGAGAACCATGAAACAGTAGTAGTAGAGAGACTGAGGTCAGTCAGTTTGGAAAGTGGTTTAGGAGCTAGAGAACCATGAAACAGTAGTAGTAGAGAGACTGAGGTCAGTCAGTTTGGAAAGTGGTTTAGGCGCTAGAGAACCATGAAACAGTAGTAGTAGTAGAGAGACTGAGGTCAGTCAGTTTGGAAAGTGGTTTAGGAGCTAGAGAACCATGAAACGGTAGTAGTAGAGAGACTGAGGTCAGTCAGTTTGGAAAGTGGTTTAGGAGCTAGAGAACCATGAAACAGTAGTAGTAGAGAGACTGAGGTCAGTCAGTTTGGAAAGTGGTTTAGGCACTAGAGAACCATGAAACAGTAGTAGTAGAGAGACTGAGGTCAGTCAGTTTGGAAAGTGGTTTAGGCGCTAGAGAACCATGAAACAGTGGTAGTAGAGAGACTGAGGTCAGTCAGTTTGGAAAGTGGTTTAGGTACTAGAGAACCATGAAACAGTAGTAGTAGAGTGACTGAGGTTAGTCAGTTTGGAAAGTGGATTAGGCACTAGAGAACCATGAAACAGCAGTAGTAGAGAGACTGAGGTCAGTCAGTTTGGAAAGTGGTTTAGGCACTAGAGAACCATGAAACAGTAGTAGTAGAGAGATTGAGGTCAGTCAGTGTGTTAAGTGGTTTAGGCGCTAGAGAACCATGAAACAGTAGTAGTAGAGAGACTGAGGTCAGTCAGTTTGGAAAGTGGTTTAGGCGCTAGAGAACCATGAAACAGTAGTAGTAGAGAGACTGAGGTTAGTCAGTTTGGAAAGTGGGTTAGGCACTAGAGAACCATGAAACAGTAGTAGTAGAGAGACTGAGGTCAGTCAGTTTGGAAAGTGGTTTAGGCACTAGAGAACCATGAAACAGTAGTAGAGAGACTGAGGTCAGTCAGTTTGGAAAGTGGTTTAGGCGCTAGAGAACCATGAAACAGTAGTAGTAGAGAGACTGAGGTCAGTCAGTTTGGAAAGTGGTTTAGGCGCTAGAGAACCATGAAACAGTAGTAGTAGTAGAGAGACTGAGGTCAGTCAGTTTGGAAAGTGGTTTAGGCGCTAGAGAACCATGAAACAGTAGTAGTAGAGAGACTGAGGTCAGTCAGTTTGGAAAGTGGTTTGGCGCTAGAGAACCATGAAACAGTAGTAGTCGTAGAGAGACTGAGGTCAGTCAGTTTGGAAAGTGGTTTGGCGCTAGAAAACCATGAAACAGTAGCAGTAGATCCCTCATAAAATCCTCCAAAGCTAGTTACAAAAACAAAATTGCCACTGACTCTAAAGACAACCACAAAGCATTCTATAGCTATGTCAAGAATCTAAATGGGAACACTCAGATCTGCTCTGAGTTACAGCATAATGGCACTATATATGCAGAACCAACTGATATTGCCAACATCCTAGCAGATAGGTTCAGTGCTAACTTTACACCCCTCTCACCCCCTAGAGGGCCCATCTCTATACCGGAAGAATGCAAAGTTCCTATCATCATGGCTGCACAGGTAAAAAACACTCTCCAGAGCCAAGAACACAGCATCCTTGGGACCTGACAATATCCCAGGCTGCATTCTACACAAACTACAGAATTAAGTGGCACCCTACTTAAGCACCATGTTCAATCATAGCCTCACTTCAGGCTTTGTACCCACTGAATGGCGTACCATGACAGTTATCCCACTCCACAAAGGGGGAGCCATGACGGACCCCGAGAACTACTGCCCCATTAGCCTGACGAGCCTGGTCTTCAAGGCCATGGAACGTATCATCATGGAACTCATAAACAAAGACATTGGTAATCTCCAAACTCTGGACCCTACTCAGTTTGGATTTGTAAAAGGCAGATCATGTCTCCTAAACCTGACTGACTACTTTGGAGCAGTCACCAAAGCCATAGATGAGGGTAAAATGGTTCACACAGCTTATCTAGATCTCCCCAAGGCTCTCGACACCATCCCACACTCTGGAATTATAGATAAGCTCACTAAACTAGGTATAAATCCCTATGTCACAAGATGGGTTGCCAACTGGCTCATGGACAGAACCCACACTGTGAAAGTAGCGGATTCCAAATCCGACATCAGACCAGTGACAAGTGGAGTACCACAGGGTTCAGTCCTGGGTCCTCTCCTGTTTGGTATCTACTTCTCTGAAGTGCAGGCCAACACAGAAGGTCTTTGGCTAACAAAGTTTGCAGATGACTGCAAACTAGGAGCCATAATCGTAACTCCTAACGATGTGGACAAAATTCAAAAGGGCCTCACTGAGACAGATACCTGGTGTCAAAGCCATGGCCTGAAGCTCAATGCCAAAAAGTGTATTGTCATCCCCTTTGGTAAAACTCTGTACCCATGAACTACCACATAGCTGGTAGTCTACTTAATGCCGAAAATGTGATAAGAGACCTTGGGACACAGGTGGACAGTAGTCTCTCCTTTGATAATCACATTGCCACAGTGGTCAGGAAATCCTTCTACGTGGCTCATCTCATCACAAAAGGATTCTCATCCAGAAAAAAAGAGGTCATTGTTCCCCTCTACTCATCACTCATTAGACCCATTATAGAGCACAATGCCCTTTTTGGTATGTACCTCACAAGATATCTACAACAACTGGAAAGTTCACAGAAATACCTCACAAAGATGATTACTGGCCTCAAACAGATGCCCTATGCAGACCGTCTCAAAAAACTCCAGCTTTACTCCATCGCATATCGCCTACTCAGGGGCGATCTCTGCCTAACATGCAAAGCTATGTCAAACCCAAAGCTGTTGGACATGCTCCACATAAAGAAATCCCAATCCCTCTGAGCTACATGCTCTAGGGACCTTAACCTTGTCATCACAATAAACAGAACATGCTGGAGGGATAGATTCCTGTCCCAGAGACTTCCCATACTCTGGAACAGACTACCTATCAATGTCAAACAAAGCTCCTCATCAGCACTCTTCAAGAAAAATCTTGATGATTGGATGGGAAATGGGAAATTCACCCCGGGGATCACTTCTGTGGCTCTGCTCAACAGGGGCACAGGAAAATAATTTTCTTGGGTGGCGAAAGCCAGGGTACATTTTTTGGCTAGGCTGGTATGGGCCCTAGGGCCGATAGCCTAGTACCTACCTATGAACCTATGAACCTAGAGAGACTGAGGTCAGTCAGTTTGGAAAGTGGTTTAGGCGCTAGAGAACCATGAAACAGTAGTAGTAGAGAGACTGAGGTCAGTCAGTTTGGAACGTGGTTTAGGCGCTAGAGAACCATGAAACAGTAGTAGTAGAGAGACTGAGGTCAGTCAGTTTGGAAAGTGGTTTAGGCGCTAGAGAACCATGAAACAGTAGTAGTAGAGAGACTGAGGTCAGTCAGTTTGGAACGTGGTTTAGGCACTAGAGAACCATGAAACAGTAGTAGTAGAGAGACTGAGGTCAGTCAGTTTGGAACGTGGTTTAGGCGCTAGAGAACCATGAAACAGTAGTAGTAGAGAGACTGAGGTCAGTCAGTTTGGAAAGTGGTTTAGGTGCTAGAGAATCACGAAACAGTAGTAGTAGTAGAGAGACTGAGGTCATTCAGTTTGGAAAGTGGTTTAGGGTGAGAGACAGTGTTGAATGCTTTGGAGAGCTCTAGGAAGAGACAGGAAACAAGTTTGTTATTGTCAGAAAAACAACTTGTAAAAAAAAAAACGAACTGCACCAAATACCACATAAAGAAATCAAAGCCAGAATAATCCACAAAACAAGGGTTTAATAAAACACTCTAGCACCTCGGCAACTAGTGCCTTCCAGGAGTACAAAACAGAACACATACCCATATTCCTTATATATTAGTTTAAATGTCCATTCAATTATACAATTGAACACATTAATAACATAAAATTCAAATTAAAACTTTCCACGTGCATTCAGTATTAAGCCCACCAGGACTTAAAGTGCAAAACTTTAAAATATAAATACTATCCTTATACAACAATATAGTTTTAACATTTAAATTATCCACATCACAGATAATTTGCTGTAAAATGCTTGCCTTAAACAAAGATGTATCGCTATTATGAAATAGCTTAAAATGCATCGCTACAGGACTAGCGATTGTTGTGACATCTTATGTCCCTGATGTGCTCCTGCACTCTAGTTCTAAAGGCCCTTATTGTCTCACCTATATAAAAAAAGACTGCAGGGGCACCTCAGAACATATATTACATTAGTTGTAGAACACCTATAATGACGTCTAGGAGAAAATGTAAGTCCATTAATGTATTTAAAAAATCGGCTACATAACTACACACTGAACATTTAAAACTGGCAAAGGTGCCCTTAGGCATCAGTTCTCTTTATAATTTGTCCACAGGTCTAGTGCATTTGTTATGGACTATAATGTCCTTAATACTTTTTCTTTTAGAAAACGAAAAAAAATAGGATAACTGCACACTATATTTTTAAATTCCTTAAGTTCAAATAAAAAAGGCCAAAAATTTTAATAATGTTCACTTGCTCATTTGAAAAAACATTATATGAGGTAACTATAACAATCTGTCTACAAACAGACTTTCCTTTTTCCCCACTAGTATTAGTTAAGCTGTTATTAACAGTTTGTGCCATATTATTTGCATTATTATTAAACAGTGTATGGTTCAACTTGTCTAAAGCCTCCATAATATCAGCTAGATGATAACCTCGCCTTAAAAACATATTAATTGTGATGCACATTTCTTTATAGAACTCTATATTATTACTACTTAGCCAATATACTCTCACTAATTCCCCATAAGGAAGGGAATTCAATAACTGGGGTGAATGGCAACTAGTCTTATGTAAAAAAATGATCACTATTATCAAATTTCCTATGTATCCCAGTTTTTATTCTTTCACCAACCACTCTTGTCAAAGATGCATCCAAAAAGACAACTGACTCACCAGGCTGGAGTCCATCAAATTTCATACAAAACCTATTGTTATCTAAATCCTTAATAAAGGAGAGAAACATGTCCATATCCCCTTGACACAAAAAAACTAAGTCATCTATAAACCTGTGGTACATAACATGTTGAATAAAAAACTGGTGCCTATATAAGTACTCACTGTCATATCTACCCATAAATAGGTTTGCATACGTGAGGGCAAATGAAGCCCCCATGGCCGTACATCTCTCCTGTCTATAAATGTCTCCACAAAACTCAAAATAATTGTTATTTAAACAAAAATCCACCAATTCTACTATGTAATTACTGACTGGACTATCCCCTAAAAAGAATGTCAAAGCTTCCTAACCATCTTTATGATGGATAGAAGTATACAAGCTTTTGACATCAGTGGAGATCCAGTACATCCCTTCTGTCCATGTTACATTTTCAGTCTTTTGTAGAAAATCAAAAGTATCTTTAATAAATGAAGGTAGCTTCATCACCTAGGATAGTAGGTAGTTATGAAGAAATACACCTATATTTTTTAGAAAATAATTAGATGCCAAAATTATAGGCCTGCCGGGTGGTCTTTGCATATTTTTATGCAGCTTAGGAAGACAATAAAAGCAAGCAATAGAATTATTCTCATTATAAAATTTCATATATATATATATATATATATATATATATATATATATATATATATATAATTTTTAGTGAAATACCCTAGTCTGTAGCCTTTAAATAACAAAACCTGACTTTTTTTCTTTTGCACTAATACATTCTTGTAGTGAAACTTTTCCATAGGTGCCTTCTTCATTAAGATGATCAACACACATCTGCATATATTGATTAACATGCATAACAACTAACTTGTTGCCCTTATCCGAAGGCTTAAAAACAAGTTCCGTCTGTTCCCCCAGTTTTTTCAAAACCTTCCACTCAGTTTAGATAAATTATAGAAAACAGAGTCCCTAGTGCTTTTTCCAAAGAAAAGGTCACCATAGCAGAAAACTGCTTAACACCATCATGTGTATATGGTGGAATAAAATCACTTTTGTGTTTTACACAGGAAGTATCTAAACAACAATAAGCATTTAAATCATCTAAATCTGACGCGCATGTATAAAAACTTTCATCAAAGTCATTGTTATCCTCATTTAAATTAGTAGCTAAATTCAAATTTAAACCATCCCTGTCACCATTATCAGAAAAATAATTTAACAGATGTAACTTTTTACACATTCTGAAAATTTCCATTTTAATAGCATATAACCTGAGTAAAGTTATTGGTATGAATTTTAAACCCTTGTTGAGAACACACAACTGCACATCAGCCAAAGAGACGTTAGATAAATTAACAACACTATTACTCACACTATATTTATCAAACGGAGCAATATCAGTTCAATTTAATGCTCTTATTATGCTGTTGATAAGTTCCTTTATAGTTGCCTCTTTTTGCTGGTCACGAAACCTCTCTCCTGGGCTTCTTTCTGATTTTGCATTCCGTTTTCCACTCCAGAAATTGTTGGTTAAATCCTGCAGTTTTTGAGGCGGGGTAATGGTAGATACTGATAATCATAGGCGTCCTAGTCCATAGAGCCTCCTGAAGTATCAGAAAGAGGCTTATATGTCATATGTTCACTTTGGATGCCTCCCTGACAAATGAGATGACTCGATTGTGGTTTTCTCTTTTTATTGGCTATCCACAAGAAAGCCTTATGGTTATTGCAGTCCCTCGAGTCTCTTTGCAGTTTACCTTTTTTCTTTTTTAGCAACTCCTGCTCTAAATCAGACAATCTCTCATTAAAGTCTATTAATTGTTGCTGCAATTGACTCGGACTGAGTTTAACTGCCAAGGAGTTACACAAATCAGAAATTTCCTCCTTCAATTTATGTTGTCTAAGAGTATCTCTCTCAATAGAAATCTGAACCCACTGCAACGCACAATGATGGGCTGCAGCTAGAAATGAAATCGCTTATCAGTTTCATCTGTCAAATCAAAAGGCATAGATGGATTTTTAAAGAGACGCAGTCCTCTAGGAGTTATATCAAACTCTATATAGCATTGCAAGCTTAATATTTTCAAGTAAACTGCTGTTCCTTTCTGTAACAATTGTTCCAGTTTATTTAGGGTTTCTGATACTTCAGTAGAAAAGAAAACACTGGTACACTTACCCACAGCATCAAATGGATTAGATATACGTTGCTTCCGACCATTGTCAATAAGATGTTCCCAATTAACACTGACACTTTCAATACAGTCGTAATAAGTTTGTTATTGTCTCTGGCATGATAAACAGTTTGTGTGAAGGAAATTAGTGCAGTAGTTGTGCTGTTGTTAGGGCAGAACCCGTGCTGGGTGGAAGTAAGTAGATAGGCCATGAGCTGCTTGCGTACACATTTTTCCAGTATTTTAGAGAGGGGAGAGAGGATGGCTATAGGCCAGTAGTTTGAGAGTTCTGTGGAGTATCCTTCTTTATGGATAGGTATAGTGTAGAATTGTTTCCAGATAGAGGTAACACTAGATTCATGGATAGATCTGTTAATAAGGATAGAGATAGGGTAGGCTATAGAGTTAGAGGTAAGCTGAAGGAAGTAGGGAGGGAGATTATCCACCGAGGTTAAGCATGGCTTTAATTTGCAAAACAGACTTTTTTTGTAGCTAGTGGGAACAGGTTTGAGTGAGAAGGTGATTTGATGGTTGCAGAGAGGGAGGGGATGAGTGAGATTAGAGGTGTTGCTATTCTGAGTTAATTTACTGATAGAATCGTTGAAGTAGGAATTTAGTAAAGTGATGGTTTCTTGGCGACTGTTGTTGGGACATAGGTTAGGAATAGAGGGGTTACCAGGATGAGGGATCTTATTGACAGTGTTCCAGAATTTCTTAGGGTTGCTGTGATGGCTTGTCTGTGGATAAGGTAAAACTGTTCCTTGTCATTGTTGACATGTTTTTTTTCTTGAGATTTTGAAGTTTTTGTAGGTTTGTTGAAGGGTGGGTGATTTTTGTTTTTAGCCAGTTTTTCCAGGAATTGTCTCTCTTGAGCATAAGTGAGCAGGAGCAGGTGGATTGTGTCATCAGGGTGCAAAGACAGATTTTACTCTCATTTTCTTAAGGGGAGCAAGGGAGTTCAGGATATCAAGAAAAATGTGGTTAAATTTGTGTATGGCATCGTCAAGGGGTAAGTATGTGGAGAAGGAGACGCTGGAGTTAAGTACATCAGGATTGAAATTAGAGAGACTGCAACAGTGTATGTATTTGTGGGGTCTGATTATTTGAAGGGAGTATCTTTGGATAGAAATTGGAGTGTCGTCACTTATTGAATCAGGTAGTGCTTTAGGGTGGTGGTATAGGTCAGGAGTGGATACCATGATCTAGTCAAGGATGGAGATGGAGTTGGTTGGTTTGCTGTGTGTTTAGGGGTAGTGGTAAGTTGGGTGAAGCTGTGCAGATTAATACTAGAGTTAGGGGAATCAGAGGTTAGGGTTAGCCAATCGATGTTGATGTCACCTAGTATTATAGTTTAGGATGTTGGCCTTCAGAATAGTACATTATCAGACTCATTTGTTTAAGTTTTTGCTAGCTTCCTTTGACATAGTGGGAAATTTAATTGCTGACTTTCCTTCTTCGGAGTCTAAGGCACTGGTAAATTAATTTCTATCGTCAGTGTCTCAAATCACCAATCATTTTCTAAAACATGCATGTGACATGTGCATGTGACATGTGCATGTGATGTGTGCATGTGACATGTATATGACACTGCTGGTGTTGGATGTACAACAGCTTCCAGTGGGTCAGTGTTGATAAGATTTTCTGGCTGCATTCACAAAATTTAGCAGATTATTTAAAATCGCAGATCATGAATGTTCCCCGGGATAAAGAGATGCTGTTTAGTCCTTCTGGTCTTTCTGGTCTTAAAAGGTTTCGTAGCTGGGGAACACTGATTCAGGGGTTAACCAGATAAAGGTTTCAGCCCTCCTTGCCAAAATATAATGGAATTTTTTTGTTCCAGTCCAGGAAACAGGATATGTGTTCTCAGCAAGGTACAAGCAAAAAAAAAAAAAAAAACAAATGTCAGGGAAGTTCAAAGAAGAAAGGAGGGTTCTCCTAAAATGAAGGCCAGAAATTAGATTGTGAGTCCCTAAGATGTTTTCTGCTGATCATCCTGGCAGATGCTGTAAAGCTGTCCCAAAGTCTTGGTCTTCATTTTCCTAAATAGCACCAGATAATGTCAGACACTGACTCCACCCATTTATGTGTAGCCCCATGAAAGCTGAACTCCAGGAGATCATCCATAGCTCTTTCATTGAGGTTGAATCCTGGCTAAAAAATTTAATTTACTTCTTAATCTCAGCAATGCAAAATTTGAACGATCTTCACTTATAAAAATACCTAAAACCAAAAACAGTCTTTCAATATAACTTCATCCAATAACACTAAATTTGACATAGTAATCCAAAGCAAGTAATTAGGCATTAAAATTGATGACAGTGGTAAATCAGACTGCCACACATCACAAATTATTAAAAAGACTCATCATAAAACCATATTCCTCTGTAGGGCCAAGTGGTACCTTACTGACTCTGCAAGGAAAAATGAGCCTGAACCCATTTATTTGCATCACTCTTATAAGCTTCCCCTGCCCTTACGGACATTAATGTCACACATAAAGCCAAACTCTCCTCCTGCTACAACAAAGTAGCTAAATTTGCTGCCAACCTTATGTATAGATCACATCATTGTGAGGCCATAAAACAACTAAATTGTCTTGAACTATCCAATTACCTAATTTAAGCACAACTGATTAATTTGTATAATTGTATTCATTCTTCAGAAAAATGCTCATCACTAAAAGATACTCTACAGACCTACTATACTAGTAAGGCCTTATGTTCAAGTGAAAAATTCTTTCTTATCTTAAATAAGTCAACAAACTCTGCTAGGGGCTCATTTCACTGCATTTCTAAACTCTCGAATTCATCACAAAAGAATGAAAAAGGATTGAAAATCTCTCAGGTTTTAAACCTGTGCTAAAGCAAAAGCTCCCCCAGTCCTGGTTATGCTCATGCTCCTCACCTGGGTGAGACACCTGTCATCTTCAGCTCTTACTACTCTTCCCATCTATCCTTAGAATTGTCTTCTTAAGGAGAAGTATCTCTGCTGTTTCTCACTAACTCCTCAGTCTAACTACACACCCATCCACCATATATAATTATTCTCCCATGTTCCCCCTACTCCACAATCACTAACTAGCCCTTATCTGCACTATAACCAGAAATCATCCTGTATAATGACTATAACTAGAACTCATCTTCTATAATGACTATAACTCCCAGGCAAAATCATGGGGAGAATTCATGAAGGTTCCCATGATATGTACAACGTCTGTTCACATCACAGTAACCTTTTTGAATTCAGAGACAGCCTTAACATGGTGATGCATGGTGCTCTAGCATGAAGATGTGCTGTACAGTGTAGAGCTGGATCTGGTACCACGCCAAATGCAATGAGGCAGTCTGTGGGTGGGGCATATGCTAAATAGCCATATGCTCTCTCTCCCAGTACTGCTTCCAGAGAGACATCTAGTTACCAACTTATTCAGTAAATCACTCCAATGTGTAGGGGAGTTACACTTGAACTGGTGATGAACACTTGATAATTTACACTGCTTCACCCCCTTTCCAGCAGCTCCTTCTTTCTTTCTGCAAGATAATCTTACCCCTGGTATAATTTCATTCTTTACTGGTGACGAGATGATTCTGGTAGTGCAGGAGAGAGTTCTGTGAACTAATTAGACTTGGACACATTTGTTGGCATGTGTTTGGGACTTTTCTAGTTCTCGCAGCCTGCCTTGGCATTTTTATCCACAGCATAGATTGTGGATTACTGAGGGAAGATGGCTGAAATTGGTGGTGAAAATAATGGGGACTTGTAGCACCTAAAACTGAGCATAGAAAACAGAAGCGTTGGTGCAAACTGTATTGCAGGACACTCAACAAATAAAACATACATTATTGCAGCATGCTCAGAAGTTGCAAACTATAGAAAGTCAGCTAAAGGATCAACATATGGCAGTGATAGCATTACAAGTAATAGCCGCGTCAGTTTGACAGAGATCCAAGACATTTGTATTATGACTTACAGGATGGAAGCAGCGATAGATGATATGGAAAACAGGGATTGATGCAACAATTTAAGGTTGATTGGACTGCCTGAGGGTGTGGAAGAAGACAACACAATATTATTCGTTACTAAACAGCTTGGTAAGTTTTTTAGGATTAGATATTGTTTTATGGTGGAGAGAGCTCATAGAATTGCCCTAAGGTATGTAATCCTAATGTACCTGGACAATTCGTCATACGTTGCCTTGATTACAATGACAGAGAATGGCTTTTGAGGAAAAGCAGGCAACAAGGTAGATTTTTTCCATAATTTATACTAGAATCTGGGTAGCACCTGATTATAATATAAATGGGGTCTATATTAGAAGACCGAAGCTGCATTCTTTCAAATGCATCTTGGTCGAACTTAAAGGCTGAAAATGCAAAATATCAAAGTGGCTGTTAAGCAAATTCTTTCCCTGGGAAAGATTTTGCTTGGCCGCTTCGGTACTTTGCCGTTTTTGGCACTGTAGTGCGGTCTCAGAGTTGGTATATTTAAGTGGGGGGGGGCGCAGCCCCCCACTTAATGTAATGTTTGAAATTGATTTTTTTTTTTTTTTTTGTTGGAACAGCGATTTTTTCATAGGGTCGATCAATCACTGTTTGCTTTTTTAAGCATTTGGTGATTTACTATAGACCCTACAAATGTATAACTCAACAGAAAAGCAGAAGTTTACACCACTGTTGCAAAACTGCAGGGAGATGGGAGTGCAAATGCAAGTAAAATTTCTGGCTACTTTATGTGTTACCAGGGTCACTCAAATGTTTGTTACCATCCTGATGAGGGAGATGTGGTGTTAAACAACTGGTCATCAATGGATGTTACAAGACAGCCCTGTGATTTGAGCTTTGAAGAAGCCTTGTTGTCTTGGGGTAAAAGTGAGAATGAAGTCCTGCCTCTTTGCCAAGTAAGCCACCCTTGAGTAAGAAAGACCGTGGGTCACCAAGCAAAACACGCAAGGTCATTGTTGCTATACCATATAATAGAAAGCATGAAGGGCCACATGAAAAGGATGAAGGGCCACATCCTTTAAATTACTGAACAGCTTTTGTCACTGGAGGACAAATCATCCAACGAGGCTGGAGTTTGTACTCTTGTCCCTCCATTAGCAGAGATCATTCAACTCAAACAGGACAGTGCAGTACTAGAATCATCTGGAGTGAAGTTAAATGAATAACTGAGACTATGATGGTGTTATATAATGAAGCAGTTTCCTGCAATTAGATAAGTGGCATGTTGTTTTTTCTTTTTCATATTCCTGGAAGTAATAGTGGAAAGCCAAAAGCACAGCATCAGTGGGGCCAGATGGTGTCCCAGTCTGCGTTTTACATGAACTACAGAATGAACTGACCCCCCACCTAAACACACTGTTCAACCTCAGTGTCTTCACAGGCTACGTGCCCATAGAATGGCGCACAGCAACGGTTATTCCGCTCCACAAAGGAGGGCCACAACTGACCCTGGTAACTATCGCCCCATAAGCCTGACTAGCCTGGTCTGCAAGGCTATGGAGCTCATCATCATGGAACTCATTAACAAAGATATTGGGAACCTCCAAACACTGGACCTGACTCAGTTTGGCTTTGTTAAGGGCAGATCATGCCTACTAAACCTGGTTGACTTCTTTGAGACAGTCACCAAGGCCATAGATGAGGGGAAGGTAGTTCACACAGCCTACCTTGACCTCGCCAAGGCTTTTGACACCATTCCACACTCAGGAATTATAGAAAAACTGACCAACCTGAACATAAACCCCTACATCACGAGATGGGTTGCCAACTGGCTTACAGACAGAGCTCACACGGTAAGAATAGCAGGCTCCAGGTCTGACTCTAAACCAGTAACAAGTGGTGTCCCACAAGGCTCGATCCTGGGAACCTTACTGTTCAGCATATACTTCTCAGAAGTACAGGCAAACACAGGAGGACTATGGCTAACCAAGTTCGCCAATGACTGCAAACTGGGAGCCATAATTGACTCTCCGGCTGACACTGACATTCTCCAAAAGGGCCTTACTGAGATGGACACCTGGTGTCAAAGTCATGGTCTCAAGCTAAATGCCAAAAAATGCATAGTCATCCCATTTGGGAAAAACAAAACACCCATGAATTACCACATAGGTGGCAGCCCCCTTAATACAGTAGAGGTAATAAGAGATCTGGGGACCGAGGTAGATAGTAATTTCTCCTTTGAAAATCATATTGCCAAAGTAGTTAGGAAATCCTTCTATGTAGCCCATCTAATTACTAAAGGGTTCACATCTAGAAATAAAGAGGTTATAGTGCCCCTCTACTCGTCACTCATCAGACCCATCATAGAGTACTATGCCCCATTTGGGATGTACCTCACAAGACACTTCCAACAGCTGGAAAGACCAGAAAAGTACCTCATAAAGAGGATTACTGGCCTCAGACATATGTCCTATGCAGCCCAACTGGAAAAACTCCAGCTGTACTCAGTCGCATATCGTTTACTCAGAGGTGATCTCTGCCTGACTTACAAAGCCATGTCCAACTCAGAATTGATGGACATGCTCCACCTAAAGCTGTGAGCCACTCGCTCTAGTGAGCTAAACCTCACCACAACAATAAATAGAACATGCTGGAGGGATAGATTCCTATCACAGAGACTCCCCATGCTTTGGAACAAAATTCCTAACTACATTAGGCAGAGCCCCTCACTAACACTCTTCAAGAGAAACCTTGACGAGTGGATGGGCAACAGAAAATGCACCCCTGGGATCACTTCATTGGCTTTTCTTGACAGAGGCTCAGTTAATTAATCAATGGGCTGTCACACTCTGGCTAGGCTTATAAATGCCCTTGGGCAGATTGCCTAGTACCTACCTATGAACCTATGGATATATGCTGGGAAGGGGAAATTTACAATAGATTCAAGGCAGAAAATATTTTCTTTAAAAATTTCCAAAAGCTCCACTCTGTGCAAGCTCTCCTCACCCTAGAGAATGCTGACATCTGTCCAAGCAGTGAAAGATGCTTTAGAGTCATGATGATCATATCAGCAGTGCAGGGTAATAATGTCTTATACTTAGGCCAGCTGATACACAGACAGGGGCAGGGACTAAAGGTGGAGGTGTCCCGATTTACATGAAAAATAAATATACCTCAAGGCTGGTCAAACAGGACATGTGCTTAACCTTCTCCATGTTCAAATCACCAAAGGCAAAATCCCATACCACTTCCTTTCAAACTATAGGTCCCCCCTATGATCTAGGAAACTCATAACATCTATTTAAACTTACTGGAAACTCTCACCATTCAACTCAATACCCTGTTCATGGGCAACATTAATTACCCCACTATAAACTGGAAATAATATATGACACCAAACCTACAGGCACAGAGATTCCTGGATTTTGTAAACGCAAACACACTGGTCCAGATTGTCATTACCCTGGCCAGGGGTGCAAACATATTGGATCTGGTCCTCCCTAATATGGGAGAGTGTTGCATACCCCATAGTGTAATGTCTTCTCTGCTAAGGTCAGGTCAGAAAATGGTCTCATTGAAGTAAAATTAAAACCTGGAACCCCAGCTAACCCTGTAATATTCAGGAACTACTATAAGGTTGTCTTTCTACTATTTAGTGATAACCTGGCAAAATTTCAAGCCTCACAAAACCTAAGAACTCTGCTTCCTACACAGAACGGTTCACGTAATCCTTTTAGAAGCATGTTAATAGCTGTATAGAGGCAGCTGTACCCACCAGGAAGTACAGAACTAACTCAAAAACCAAGCCACCCTGGTAGAATCACAACATCGATAGTCTGATAACAGAATGAAGAAAATCATTGCAATAATTAGGAGGAGCAACTCAGCAGGATAGAAACACTCTCATCACACTAAACAAGCAGATCTGAGGACAAATATAGTCTACCAAAGACATATTTGAGGTAAAGTTGGCCTCCCAGGCCAAGGACAACCACAAGGCTTTCTTTAGCTATGTCTGCAATCACAAAGGCAATACACAATTGTGTGCAGAGCTCACTGTAATTGGAGCCACCTATACTGAGCCAGAAGATATAGCAAACCTAGTGTCCGATAAATTCAACTCCAATTTTACCCCACTCTTTCTCTCAACCTTCCCTCAGGAGATACCAGCAGATAGAACACCACCTACTATCACTACGCAACAGCTCCTTAATGCTCTCTGTTGGCCAAGAACACTGCATCAATGCGCCAAGACAATATCCCAGGATGCCTTTTTTAATTTCTCCAACTCTTTTGGGTTTCTAATACCATGACAGAAATGGTAACTCAAAGTATGATTAAATTTCATGAAATTAGTATTGTTTCAGTCTTTGATGTTAGCCAGAAACACTCTTCGTAGCACCTGCAATGTGGCTGGTAATGACTCCTTCTGCAATTTGTATGGAGTTACACGTATTCGTAACTTATATAAGTATTATTGTAAATTATTTTTTATAAGAACTGCTGCTCCTAGTACTACTACTGGAACTGTCTGGGTATCTTCCACATTGCCTTCATTTCTGCCTGCAAATCCTCGTATTTTATGACTTTGTGTCTCTCTGTCACTGGGTGTAGCAATTTCAGTGATCAATGCTACATTTGTCTTTTTTTTGTCTTCTTTTTATAGACTACTATATTTGGTTTTCTTGCATCTGTTTTTTGAACTATTGGTAATTCATGACCCCATCTGATGTAAACTTCATTTTCTGTGATGCTTTGTGGCTAATATTTCAAGTGTTTTTCAGCTATTTCAGTATTATAATGTTTGCACAATCCCCAGTGCAACAGTCTTGCCACATTATTATGCCTTTCAGTATTCAGTCCTTCTGCCATTAGTATGTCACAACCAGCAACAAGGTGTGCAACTTTCAATTCTGTTTTACAAAACCTACATTTATCTGTTTCTCCCACATGTTCAATGGATTTTGTAAAACAATATGTACATAGTCCACTATCTTGGGCTGCCAGTATTAACCTTTCATCTTTCGGTTTAAATTCACTTTTGCTTAACCATTCCTGTGTTTGATCCTGATCAACATGATGTTGATCCAAGAGTTTTCTGTACTTGCAACTATATTTATATATTTTCCACATTTCTTGACTTCTCATCTGATCCTTCATCTTGTATTCTCTTGCTATTTGGTACATTCATTTCCTCCCTGATGTTTATCTACTTCTGGTTTGATTTCCATTCCCACTTTAAGCCGATATGCTTCTGCTAGACTAAGCAGGGAGGTCATCTTAGACTATTCTCCTCATGTTTTAAAACTTTCACTATGTTTGGGTCTTGTGAAGTCAGCAGATATGCATGCAGTCCCATAATTGCAATTTCAAGTAGACCCATACCTCCCTCGGAACAGGGAATATATAATCTTGAGATGCACTGATTTTTATAAATCATTTGATGAGCATGAAGCATTCTTCTTGTTTTCCTGTCCAACCTATTCAACATGTTTTGGGGCCAGTCAATCACTCCAAAACTGTAAGTTAGGACAGAAAGAACAAAGTGGTTTATAGCTTTGACTTTGTTCCTAGATGTCAACGTTATTTTCAGTATTAATTTAAGTCCTTACTATGTTTTATTCACATTTGTTCATGTCTTATTGTTGATCCTTCATTAATTCCCAAATATTTATACACTCCCTCTTGGTCATGTTCTTTTATATCACCTTCTTGTCCCAAACTGATGTTTTCTTGGTGTTGCAGTTTTCCTGCTTTAAAGGTTGCTTTTGCACATTTATCAAGACCAAATGACATTCTTATATCATCTGAGAAAGGTTTCACTACTTGCAGTTGTGCTTTCAATTCCTCATCTGATGAACTATACCATTTTAAATCATCTACAAAAAGAAGATGAGAAGTTTTTACATGTTCTTTCCTGGGAGCCAAGTTGTAGCCATGACCTAATATGTTAAGTAGACAACTTAATGGGTTAAGGGCAAGACAAAATAGCAGCAGAGGCAGTCACCTTGGAATACCCTTCATCTGAATTTTTATTCCTGGAATAATATTTTTTCCTTTATCATGGCTTAACTCCAAAGTGGTTTGCCACTGATTCATGGTCGCTGTAATGCAATCGATCATCACAGGGTGTATCTTATATTGTTTTAAGCACTCTTTTATCCATAAATGTAGGATACTGTCTAATGCTTTTTTATAGTCTATCCATGCCATAAGTAGATTCTTCCCCTTTTTACAGTTCTCCACTATGACTTTATTTAACAACAAACAATATTTTGTTCCATATGACATTCTTTTATTACCCTTTTGTTCTATTGCCATGATTGAGTTTTCTTCTAAATGACTATAAACTCTGTCAGCATCACTTCCAGTGTATAGTTTATATGTTGCTGGAAGGCAAGTTATTGGTCTATAGTTTTTAGGATAGCTTGCAGGTTCACTGCTAAGTAAGAATATTGGTTTTCCTGTTTTTAACCAGGCTGGTGTCTGGTCAGGGTGTGCATATAAATAGTTCTTACTCATGGCTAAATCTTCATGTAAAGATGTTAATACTTTTAGCCAGACATTAGGCACTACATATGGGCCTTGGCATTTCCAGTTTGAGCCTTTTCTTCTCTTTGTCTCAATCTCTCTGGTTGTTACTTCATCCCATTTCATATCCTGTGCCTTTAAACTTCTTATTCTTTTTTTTACTTCTTCTATCCATTTAGCATCTTTGTTCTTCATAGATATTTCTCCAACATACATCTATTTCTTCACTTTTTTGTGGTGTTTCTATTCCTTTTGCATTGCTTCCCAATTCTCTGTAAAACTTTTTTGGGATATCAATAAATTGCTTATTTTCTACCTTTCTTTTATAAATATAAATTATTTTTCTGCCTTTGTTGATATTTTTGTTTATTATTCTGTTCTGATATTGCAGATTTCATTTATCATGTCTATCTTTCTGAGTATTTGTTGATTTGTTCCCTCTTCTATACACTTGTGACAGTGACACTTCTTGTCTTAACTGCTTTATAGTTTTCTCTGTTCGATATTTCCACGATGGCATTCGATTTTTCTCCTTCCTTTCCCTTACTACCCCGTGTTTTTGTGGTAAGACTTTAGCTGTTATTAATTTAGCTACACAGTAATGCATCCTATTTACTTCTGTTATATCACATGAATCTCTATGAACAGTCCTAATTACTGTGTTCATTTGTTTTATCCAAACTTCTAACTTTTTGTTTTTATTGACTTTCTGTAGTCTGTTTCTTTCATTGATCTTAATATATCTGTCCATTTCTATTAAATCAAGCAACTCTTCTCTTAGATAATGTTTTCTAAACTGAGGGCACATTCTTTGTTCTCCATTTCCTGTGGACATTCTATAGAAAGTTCCAGAGCATCTTCCTGTGCCACATTCTCTTCAGTTTCATCCTGCGTTATCTGTTGCTCTTTCATATTGGATCTCACTGGCCTATCACTCTACAACACTGACTGCATCAGAGTTGCCACAGTTTTCCATTCCATCTCTTGCAGTGCAACTCCAACTGAACATTTGTTTTGGTTTCCTGTGAAAGGCTCCAAAGTATCTTCATATGGCAACTGATCAGATGTTTCCCACTCCACTGGTTTCTCCTTAATTTGGGGGTCCATTACTCTATCCTGCTGTGATTTTATCTGAGTTAGATTTTTTACACTAAATCCTTCACTTTATAGTTATCCAGAACCTCGGTTTCTATTTCTGTAAGCTTTTCCATTACTAATCATCTTTTCTACTTTTCCTCTTTGTTTTCTTATTTTTTGTATTGTAAAATGTAAGTTGATAACACACATCCTCTCCCATTGTGTATATCATTTGTCTTCTTTAAACTGATCAATCCCTGACAGCATGCTCTAATAAGAAGTTAGAGTAGAGGATGGATAATCTTGGCAGCTTGTTGGAGATGTGTAAGTCGGTAGACAATTATCACATGGTATGCCAAAGTCACGTGATACAGATTTGTTGGGCCATATCATATCATGCGTTAGCATAATCATCTCATTCACACATAACCAACTGGCAAGATACTGTGTTCTGGCTGCTTGAATTACGACAAGGGGATTGCATAATTTCTAAGAAGTTATGGATTACATTTAGAATTGCCAGTGCTACATTATTAAATGTTATTTTCAAAGACTGGAAATCATTTATAGCTCCATGGTGAAAAGAGGCTGTCACAGAAATTATTAAGCATCTCTCTCTTTTAGAAACATCCAGAGCATATTCAGATCATAACATGTTTTGGTCCATATTTTTCTATTCATGGTATCAATTAGCTAAACATGTTTGAGTTTTTTTGTTTTATTAGTGCTACATTTACCTGTAAAGGTTTATATGTTCTTGTTAAAGCCGTGTAGGTTCCAGTTAAGGTTATATGTGGTTGTCAATACAATTTATATTGGGGGAGGGGGGATTACTAGCCACAAGGAGTAATATACTTGTGATTTACCAGCACATACCACAGTGCGGGGATCAGAGGGCAGGGAGAAGTACTGGACACTGGGGTGCATAGCTCCAACCTCTTAAACACAAGAAATCTGCACACAGTTTAAAATAATATGGGGGCAAAGGCCAAAAATAGGGACAGATTTTAAATATTGCTTTTATAAACATAGAAAGTTGCCAGGATAACAGTATTTGTGTTAGCATGCTTTTTCTGGAGGATATGAAGTTTGAAACTCAAATAATGTCACTATTTAATTACTTCAGTCCTCACTGATTTGCATGAAAACCACAGATGTTATGAAGAACAGACCAAAACTATGAGGTAAAAATCTGGACATTCTGTGAAAATCTGGACAGTTGAGAAGTATGCCCAGGAGTACTCTAAATGTCTGTGCCTTAATGATCCTCAAACTAGTATGGGAATAGGGGTGAGGGAAGCCGTAGACACCAGGAAGTATTGCAAACACCTTTGTCATAACAGCACTTAAACTAGAATCGGGATCGTGCAAGGGTTCATATTACGTTGTTGAAAGACAACAATTTTGAATGCTCAGAAGAGTGAAATGGACGAATATCGAAACTTTTATTGTGGGGGGCTGTGCCCCCCACACCCCCCGCTAACTATATATACCAACTCCGAGATCGCACTACAGTGAGGAAATGGCAAATATTCCAATCTTCACTGTACTGTGATCCCGCAATCCGAACGTTGATATCCGCTGGTTTCACTCTTCTGTGCGTTCAACATTGTTGTCTTTTGACAACGTAATAGGAACCCATCATGTGATGGGGGACCTCTAGATGGGGGGAAGCTGACAACTGGGGAACAGGTACAGGGACTAAGGAGTGTGAGTGCGAGTGTGTAAGTGTGTATATGTGTGTGTGTGTGTGTGTGTGTGTGTGTGTGTGTGTGTGTGTGTGTGTGTGTGTGTGTGTGTGTGTGGGGGGGGGGGTGACTGAGGGAGTTGATGTCTATGCCTACTCTGTACAATGATCTGCATGTTATGGTAGTAACTGCAAGTCAGAGACATCTAAACAAGCTAATAATAACATCTTTCTAGATTGCGACTAACATGCCTTTGAATGGCAAAACACCACGTCAAGGAAGCACTGCCTGTATGGCTTGCTCTAGGCTATTTAATGTATCCTGGGGTTATCTTAATCTCTGCATTAACTCTTTTCCCCATTTTGGCTTGTATCAAATCCAGTATTTTACTTTAACCCTTATGCTATATCAAATCTTTCTCTCTTTACTAACCCCCTTTTCCTACCTCATCTACATCAGATCCCATATTTTACTTTGTATGTATTTGACAAGTTTCTCTAATCCCTGTACTGCATGATGGATAGCCCGTTGATGATACTGCCAGCACAGCTTGCTAGAATTTAATAAATAATTATATGTCATTGGTGAATATCAAAATGATTAAAAACCTCAGCTTTGGCCGGCTAAGAACTTGCTGTATTCAACTGGACGTATAAGAGAATTTAAGTACCTTTATCTGCACATTTTTTTTCAAAAAAATACAGTATTTAAATTGATTTTAACTGTGTGTTGCAGGAATATTAACTGAACTGGAAGTTAGTCAGTGTTTGCTGAATTTTGTTATTTGCTAGTAATTACAGGTGTGGGGGCAGCCACATTCTTTGATTTCCTGTCCTTGCCTATTTAAGTGGTACAGTGTGAAATATTTTCTGCTTAAAAACCTCAGCTTTGGCCGGCTAAGAACTTGCTGTATTCAACTGGATGTAGAACAGAATTTAAGTACCTTTATCTGCACTTTTTTTTTAAAAAAAATACAGTATTTAAATTGATTTTAACTGTGTGTTGCAGGAATATTAACTGAACTGGAAGTTAGTCAGTGTTTGCTGAATTTTGTTATTTGCTAGTAATTACAGGTGTGGGGGTAGCCACATTCTTTGATTTCCTGTCCTTGCCTATTTAAGTGGTACAGTGTGAAATATTTTCTGCTTAAAAACCTCAGCTTTGGCCGGCTAAGAACTTGCTGTATTCAACTGGACGTATAAGAGAATTTAAGTACCTTTATCTGCACTTTTTTTCAAACAAATACAGTATTTAAATTGATTTTAACTGTGTGTTGCAGGAATATTAACTGAACTGGAAGTTAGTCAGTGTTTGCTGAATTTTGTTATTTGCTAGTAATTACAGGTGTGGGGTAGCCACATTCTTTGATTTCCTGTCCTTGCCTATTTAAGTGGTACAGTGTGAAATATTTTCTGCTTAAAACCTCAGCTTTGGCCGGCTAAGAACTTGCTGTATTCAACTGGATGTATAAGAGAATTTAAGTACCTTTATCTGCACTTTTTTTTCAAAAAAATACAGTATTTAAATTGATTTTAACTGTGTGTTGCAGGAATATTAACTGAACTGGAAGTTAGTCAGTGTTTGCTGAATTTTGTTATTTGCTAGTAATTACAGGTGTGGGGGTAGCCACATTCTTTGATTTCCTGTCCTTGCCTATTTAAGTGGTACAGTGTGAAATATTTTCTGCTTAATAACCTCAGCTTTGGCCGGCTAAGAACTTGCTGTATTCAACTGTACGTATAAGAGAATTTAAGTACCTTTATCTGCACTTTCTTTCAAAAAAATACAGTATTTAAATTGATTTTAACTGTGTGTTGCAGGAATATTAACTGAACTGGAAGTTTTGACTCTGCTCTTCAGTTAGTGGCCTTGAAACTGCCCGCCCCTCTTGTAAATTTGTGTTTGGATACTCCTTTTGGGCCCATCTCATTTGCTCACTCAACTGAGTGCAGTGAGATCATATTCTGATTTCAGGCACTCCTACTGTGTACAAAGAGAGCATCTGGGAAACAGAAAAAAAAATTAAGCTTGTTTCCTGCCTTTCGTGTTAAGTGGTATAGACTATTTGTAGGCTTCTGAGCCCTCAAGCCCTTCTGTGTTGGAGGGAAGCCTTCTAGCTTAGTTTTTTTTTTTCTTATAACTAGCCAGTTTTCTAGTTTCAGCACTCAAATCTGTTTCTTTGATCTCAGCACTTGTTCAGGAAAAAAAAATGTCATCCGCTTTTACTGTACTTGTGTTTCTACCTACTTTATTTTACTTTTGCATTATCTTAAAAGTACTAATTTGTATTCATTACTGCTTGGAGTAACTCATTCTAAGCCTTTTGGTTTAAACACTTGGGCTTCGGACCAGTTGTTTTGCACTGAGAGGGTTTGTGGTCTGCACTGCAGTGGCAGAACAGGTAGCTTACATCCTTCTAGGTTGGGAACTGCTGATTGAGGGCTCAGTGTCTGTTATTCTAAAAGTGTATTAATTCTGGTTTAAGCACTTGGGCTTTCACATTAAGAGGGTTCGTGGTCTCCACTCTTGTGGGAGGAGAGGCTGGATTTTGCCCTTCTGAGCTGGGAATTTCTGGTTAAAGGCTTATAGTGTATGCATATCTGAACTGCTTCTTACTGAAGTTGGTGCGCCTTGCTTGCTGTGGCATAGACTGGATTCGGGCCTGCTGGATCTAGCTTTGTTTGTGTAACTTGAGCACTAATCCAGGCATTCTCTAAAGTATTCAACTGTATTTATTACTGCTTGTTAGTAACTTGATTAAAGTGTAGCTATCATTCTAAGTCTTTTGGATTAAGCACTTGGGCTTCAGACCAGTTGTTTTACATTAGGAAGGTTTGTGGCATGCACTGTGGTGGCAGGACAGGTAGCTTTCATCCTTCTAAGTTGGGAACTGCTGATTGAGAGGGCAGTGTCTGTTATTCTTAAAGTGTATTAGTTCTGGTTTAAGCACTTGGGCTTCAGGCCAGTTATTTTACATTAAGAAGGTTCGTGGTCTGCAATCTTGTGGGAGAAGAGGCTGGACTCTGCCCTTCTGAGCTGGGAATTTCTGGTTAAAGGTTTATAGTGCCTGAATATTTGAACTATATCTTACTGAAATTGGTACACCTTGTTTGCTGTAGCATAGACTAGATCCAGGCCTGCTGAATCTAGCTTTGTTTATATGCTTGTTGTTTGTTTGCTTGTTATTTCCCTGGAACGCTAATTCCACCTAATATGCAGCTTCTCAGCGCTTCTGTGGATCACTAGTGATATCTGCATTGCTTACTGTACTTATTTCCTTGTTTCACTTGAAAGAAAGTTACTGTTTGTCGTTTTTGCATTTACGTTACCTGTAGCACATTGCACTTAAGTTACCTGGCACTTGCTCGCTAAAGCAATTATATAAGTCAGCACTAAAAATTAAAAGCACTACACCCTCACTCCCCACTGTCCCTTGTTTTCAATTATTAAGGAATTCCCAATATTATTCTAGCATGTCCAAAGGTCAGTTGTCAATCTCCTCTCCAGTCCAGCTGGTAAATCTGGGAATCTTGAGGCAATGTTACAACTGCCTCATGTACACAGACAACCCTCTCCTCCTCCCAACAAATTCCAACACATGTGAGAGATGCAACCATATAGCCAAACTGGAGGCTAAGCTCTTTCAACTCAGTACTGGCATAACCAGTCAGGAGGAGAAGGAAACCACACACACACTACAATTCCAGTCTCACATAGACCTACCACGACAGCAAACCAAACACATAATCACACAACAACATACTCGGAGGCTCTAAATAAAGATCTGCCTAAGCAGCAGAGACCTCCAAAGCAGACATCCAAGCAACCACTACCCCAAAACAAAACACGTGCAACACATATCTCACAAAGCCAGTGTGCCGAACAGTCGCAGCCCTTAAGACTAAACAACACACCTGATACAATTGTAATAGGTGACTCTATCGTCAGGCACACTGACGTCCCGCTCACCAGGCTGAACAAGGAGAGGGTCACGGTGAGCAGCCTGTCGAGCGCTAGGATCCGCCACATAACACAAGCACTCAGGTCACTCCAAGGCAAGTACAAATATGACTCAGTCATTGTCCATGCTGGTGTGAATGACCTGAGACGTACCACCCTGGACTACATGAAAAGAGACAAAGGAGCTCTCTGAGCATGTAGCCCAGGCTGGTATGACACTGACCTTGAGTAGCATCTTACCCTCACCAAGAATGATGCCACAATATGAAGACAAGATGATCAATTTCAACAATTGGCTTAAGTACTGGTGTCATTCAAAGGGGATCCAATGCCTGTCAGCTTGGGATGATATGCTCGACAAGCCACGATGCTTCGCTAGGGACGGCTTGCACCTGTCACCCCTGGGCTTTCGGATATTGGCAAAGGCTCTTGCTACCCCCATAGTGCCTTTTTTAGGCAAGGCTCAAAAGACAAACCCACCTCCATAGGTATCACAAGGGATCAGAAACTAAGAGTAATGCTACTCAATGCCAGAAGTCTAAACCTCAAGATGCACACACTCGAAACTCTTCTTAGTATGGAGAACATCGATATCTGTGCAGTAACAGAAACCTGGTTCAGGGCTCCCGAGAGCACCCCAGCACTACCTGGTTATACCTCATACCATGCTTTTTGGCCCCAAAACTTGGACCGAACCACAAAAGGAGGGGGAGTATCGATATTCATCAAAGATACCCACACCTCCAGGTTGGTGGCAAAGCACGAAGCATCAGAGACTATCCATGTGCAACTAACAGTGGGTAAAACTGCCTTCCAGTTTATAGCCTGCTACAGACCACCCTCCCAAACCCAGGAACCCCACTCGGCCTTTCTGAGAACACTGGAAAATATGAAGGTCTCTCCAAACACCATTATATTGGGTGACTTCAACTACCCAAACATAGACTGGGAGCATTACTCTAGCTCCAACACCCTAGCCCAAAGGTTCCTAGAATTTATAAACTCAAATGCTATGGAACAACTTGTTACCACTCCCACAAGAGGGGAAAACATACTGGACCTGATCATCACCAACATGGGGACTCTATGCTCCAGACCAGAAGTGTATCCCTCACTGGTAAGATCAGACCATAAACTAATTTCACTGGATATTCACATCCCGACCCCACCCCTGCCCAGAAAACCACAGTGAAAAACTTCTCTAAAGCAAATTTCACACTCCTCAAAACTGAGGTGGAATCCTTCAAAGCCCCCGGGCCTGTGGAAAATATGGCCCAGACCGCAGAATCCTTTATAAACGCATTCTATGAACACCTTCAGGAATGCATGGATCATGCAATCCCAAATAAAACCAAGACCCAATCCTCCAAAGGCAGACGTCCTGTCTGGTGGACCCCAGCCATAAACAAACTATACAATAGAAGGAGGAAGCTACTAAATGACAGAGCAAAATCCCAAAAAGAGAAGGCATCACTGATCAGTATTAGCAAAAAACTATGGGCACTCATAAAATTGTCTAAGGCCAGCTTCGAGAGAAAAATTGCACAGGACACTAAGGATAATCACAAGGCTTTCTTTAGTTATGTTAGGAACCTGGGTGGTAATTCCCAGATATGCTCAGAATTAGTCCAAAATGACAAAAAATACACTGAACGCACAGACATTGCCAACATCCTAGCTGACAGGTTCAGCGCAAACTGCCCCACCCCTCCCCACCAAAAGGGCAAATATCTATCCCAGCAGAGTGCTGCCCACCTGACATCTGAGATGCTCAGGTAAGAGCCGCCCTCTCCAAAGCAAAAAACACAGCATCAATGGGACCAGACGGTGTCCCGGGCTGCGTCCTACATGAACTCCAAGAAGAGCGAAACCCAAACATAAAACTGCTGTTCAATCTCAGCCTTACTACAGGATATGTGCCCAAAGAGTGGCGTACAGCAACAGTGGTCCCTCTCCATAAAGGTGGTGCCTCAATGGATCCTGTAAACTATCGCCCCATAAGCCTGACTAGCTTGGTCTGCAAAGCTATGGAAAGGATCATCATGGACCTCATAAATAAAGATATTGGGGACCTACAGACACTGGATCCTACCCAGTTCGGCTTTGTTAAGGGCAGATCCTGCCTCTTAAACCTGGTTGATTTCTTTGAAACAGTCACCAAGGCCATTGACGAGGGGAAGGTGGTCCACACAGCCTACCTGGACCTCGCAAAAGCCTTCGATACAATACCCCACTCGGGCATTATAGATAAGCTCACTAGCTTAAATATAAACCCCTATGTCACTAGATGGATTGCAAACTGGCTCAAGGACAGAACCCACATGGTTAGAATTGCTGGAGCCATGTCAGACTCCAAACCAGTTACAAGTGGTGTCCCACAAGGCTCAGTCCTGGGACCTCTCTTGTTCGGTATATATTTCTCGGAGGTACAGGCCAACACGGAAGGACTGTGGCTGTCCAAGTTCACAGATGACTGCAAACTGGGTGCCATAATCGACTCTCCAGCTGACACAAGCATCCTCCAAAAGGGCCTCATAGAAACAGACAACTGGTGCCAGAGCCATGGCCTCAAGCTAAATGCCAAAAAGTGTATAGTCATCCCCTTTGGCAAAAACAAAGTGCCTACAAATTACCACATAGGTGGTAATCCATTAAGTACAGAAGAAGTAATTAGGGACCTGGGGACCCAAGCTGATAGCAATCTCTCATTTGACAACCACGTGGCCAAAGTGGTTAGAAAAACATTTTATATAGCCCACCTAATCATGAAGGGATTCACATCTAGATCAGGGGAGGTCATCGTGCCTCTTTACTCATCCCTCATCAGGCCCATAATTGAGTACAATGCCCCTTTTGGGATGTACCTTACCAGACACCTGCAGCAACTGGAAAGACCCCAAAAGTACCTCACCAAGAGGATCAAAGGACTCAAACAGATGCCATATGCTGCCCGGTTAAAGAAACTCCAGCTCTACTCAGTGGCATACTGCCTGTTCAGAGGCGATCTGTGCCTGACGTATAAAGCCATGTCCAACCCGGAATTAATGGACATGCTGCACCTCAGAAAATCCAAATCCCATCGAGCTACGTGCTCGAGAGACTTTAACCTCAGCACTGATATAAATAGGACATGCTGGAGGCACAGATTCATAACCCAGAGGCTCCCTTCACTCTGGAATAAAATCCCAGTCCAGGTTAGGCAGAGTCCCTCATTGACTCTCTTCAAGAGGAATCTTGATGAGTGGATGGGAGATCGTAGGTCTACCCCGGGTATCACTTCTGTGTCACTGTTAGACAGAGGCACAGTATACTAACCTCGAAAAAGGGCATAGCAAAATAAATTTAAAATGGGTGGCAAAAGCCAAACACATTCTGGCTAGGCTTATAAATGCCCTAGGGCAGATAGCCTAGTATGAACCTATGAACCTATGAACCTATAAGATGCTTGTGTTACAAATGTATTAGAACTGTATGTCATGTGTATATCAAACTGTCCTGTACAGATGTTTGTGCTGAAAAGGTATTTTTGTAAAGTGCTTCTGCTTAAAATGTATCCACAGTGTGCCCTACTGGAAGAGAACAGAAATGTGCATGCACTATTGCTACTGTTTAAATGTATATGTCAACAGAGGAAACTGGAGGGTTAACTTCAGTCCAGTAAACTTTAGAAAAATAGCCGAAATTAAATTACTTTATAGGCTATGCAATAAAGAGGCTCTCTCTCAAGTTTTCAATGCAGCTACAGACATAAAGTCTGTACTAGGAAGTGTTCTGTATTGTCTTTAGGGTGAACTAACATTTGATTTACACATTCACCATGCAATTAAAAAACTAATCAAAAACTAGGCTTGTTATACCGCAACTCAAAATTCCACTCTGCAGTATCTAGTCAATCCCTTGCACAAGCCTACCTCCTCCGTAGCCTATTCTATGGTTCACCTGTCTTCAACAATCTTCAGTCCTGTTTAATCTCTAGACTTGAGCAGACCTACAACAAAATTGCCAAATTTGCAGCTAACTTCCCCAACTCAACCCACCATTGCCTTGCCCTCCATAAGCTTCAATGGCTTGAATTCTCCCATCACATAAAACTGTCCCAATTACAGCTAACCCACTCTATACTTAACAAACCCACTTCCTGCCCCTCCCTCTCAAATCTTTTCACACTCTATTCCTCCCTATGCCCCCTCTGTAGCTCTGAGAAATTTCTTCTAGAAACATGTACATCTAAACTGAACATAGAAAATCTCCTATATAAATCTTCCATCTCAAAAATCTAGAACAGCCTACCCACTAACTTACGAATCATCACTCAAGCAACAAGTTTCAAAAAAGAACTAAAATTATTCTTCCAGACTAACTGGATATGTCCATGCCAGGATCCCACCTGATCATTCTTCTCCTGCCCATAAATACTGTATCTTAATTATATTTAACTAACCTCTGAATTTCCTATCTGGTTACTGCATAACCTTATGGCACTATTTATAACTACCATATATGAGCAAACAATTTATTTCAATTTCTGTATGGTAAATGCCTTTCAACCATGGAATGTATATATCATTTGTTTACTGTCTGAGCTATAATATTTCTTATTCTTGTATTAACATGCTATTTAATTATTCTTATATTACTATGTTTACATCTATTACTGGAGCTTTTCTCCTTGCGTCTCCACTGAAAATGGACTATAACTGCTCAGTTGTACCAACCTGGTCAACAAATGTAAAATAAAATAACTAAACTAATTACTAGTCTTGAAAGTGTGAAGGAATGTAATTGTTTTATGACTTCCAGCATCTGCCAGAGATCTGAGCTAAAACCCTTGTCTGTATATTTTACAGGTAGATACTAAGTGCTGCCAGCTTTTACCAATGGGGGTTTTTGGCCTGGGAACTAGAAGTCAGATGACAAGACGTGACATCATCCTACAAGCTATCCCAGCAGTAATATTTGAGATATTATTTTGAGAAGTCTCTTAGTGAGACAGGGCATTCTGCATTCTGTCTTGAACCTGACAACAACTAGAGGATCCATTCATCACATCTGCCTTGCTCTGTCAGTAAGTGCTCAGGTTATAATTCTTTTAGATTCAGTCAGGAATATAGCGAAGTTTAGTTTAGATATTATTCTTTCTTTATTTGAGACTGTCCTGCAATGTTGTTTTAAATATTTCCTGTAGTTTTGAACTCTGATGCCACTGTGAATATATATTTAGTATTATCTTGTTCTTTTATTATGTATTATTAAACATATTTAAGCCATTTCAAAACAACTCCCACATCAACACATACAGCTACATCTCATGGAGCTTCTACCTCATCTCTAAGCCCATAAGGCAAGCCACCATACAATCCAACATTCTAGTCAATGGAGACTTTATTGTGAAACACATTGATGTCCCTCTCACTCGGCAGAGTAAGGAGAAAGTGACGATCATTTGTTTATCAGGGGCTACTGCCACATTACGCATGCACTCAGGTCATTGGACCACAATTACCAATATGACTCAATCATAGTCCATGTGGGAGTAAATGACCTGAGACATACCTCCCTAGACTATATGTAGAGAGACATCATAGAGCTCTCGGAATATGTGCTCCAGGCTGGTACCAGCCTAGCATTGAGCAGCATTTTACCTTCTCCAAGAATGATGCCACAATATGAACAAAAGATGATTGACTTTAATAATTGGCTTAGTTTCTGGTGCCATTTTAAAGTGTGCAATATTTATCAGCATGGAAGGAGATGGTCAACAGACCATGGTGCTTTTCCAGGGATGGTCTACACCTCTCCCCTCTAGGCTTTCGAATATTAGCTAAAACATTGTCTTCCCCCATGGTGCCTTTTTTTAGACAATGCCAAACTGAAACTGCTTCCAACATAGCAAATCAAAACCAAGAAAATCTAACGGTATTACTGCTCAGTGCTAGGAGTCTAAACAAAAAAACTCCCCTCCTTAGAAGCTGTCTTTACCCTGGAGAATGCTGACATCTATGCAGTCACTGAGATGTGGTTTAAAGCTGTGGAGAGCACACCAACAGTGTAAGGTTATAATGCCTTCCACACATTTAGGCCGGCTGCTTCACAGGCAGGAACTAAAGGTGGAGGTGTCTCTATTTACATAAAAAATGAATATACTTCAAGGCTGGTAAAACAGGACAATGCACTTGAGCTGCTCCATGTTTAAATCACCAAAGGCAAAATCCAATACCACTTCCTTGCAAGCTATAATTGCCGTCCATGACCCAGGAAACCCATACCATGTATTTAAACTTATTAGAAACACTACGCAAACAGAATAGCCAGATAAACCTAAAAAACACACAGTCAAAACGGCAGAAAAAACTGGAATGGTCACTTTTAGCGTATAAAGTATTTAATATCACCTTTCGTTAGAACCAACTTCATCAGAAATACAATAAAAATGAACACATAAAGTATTTAAGTACCATAATCAATTAAAAAAACATTCAGCTGATTGAACAGATAATTAGCATGTAACAGGAAGTAACCAAATATGGAAGTGCTACAGAAGCATTTAAAAACACCATTGTAAAAACACTATTATAATAGTAGTTCTAACAAACTATTTCTGTCTGTTGATTTAGACAGAATTAATTTACGATGTTTTAAAAAACATTTTAAATTAACAGATTCAATCAGCCCTGGTGGATGGTCTGAATGTAGTCTGATCTGCCATAAAGATTCACGTTGCTCTATAAAGTTCCTGAAGTCCCCAGCTCTTCCATCATATTTACACTTTTCTAAAACAGTAAACATGAATTTTTTAAAAAAAGTGCAAGATGTAGAATGTTTGTATAAGGCGTTGTTAAGATTTTTTGTCTTAATTGCATATAAATGCTCCTTGATCCGTTTGCCCAAGCTCCTAGTGGTCATGCCAACATAGAAAGCTGGGCATACGGAGCATAACGCAATATATACTAGCCCACTGCTGGAACAATTTAAAAAACAAGGCACCTCCAAAATTCTTTCAGAGGTGACAACATTAATACAGGGACCTTCTGAAATAAAACGGCAGACTGTACAATTATTACATTTAAACATACCCTTTTTTCTACAAATAGTAGAAGTGGTGTTTTGAATGTTTGTTTTCTCCAAAATCATTTTAAGTGTGTTATTTTTACGAAACACAAAATTCGGTTTGGGGCCAACGGCTTTAATAATGTCTTGGTTACCTTGAAGGACTTTCCAGTTCTCTTCTAAGATCTTCCTAATCTTAAAACAGTCAGAACTCATCTCAAAAGAACAATAATGTTCAACACTAGCTGAGTGGCTAGACTGAAAATCAACTTCGTTTTCTTTTTTGTGATTTACAGTAAAACCTTTTATCAAAATTGGTGGAAAAAATTGTGACCGTTTGTTAAAAATCTCTGTACTTGTATCAAGAAGGAACTTTTCTTCATATCCCCTATGAGTAAACAAGTGTACTATGTTGTGAAATTCATATATAGTATCAATGTCCCTAGTGGTCATACGACTAGCTCTTATAAATTGTCCTCTAGGGATATTTTTAGTAATGTGTTTCGGATGACCACTAGAAAAATGTAGGTAGCCGTTTGTAAAAGTTCTTTTCCTATGTATTTTACTGTGAAAACAGTTGTCACCAAAATCCCACCATAGATGCACATCCAAAAAATTAACAGCTTGACCTACATCACCTAGTGTGAATTTAAGGAAAAACGACAAAGAATTAATTTCACAAACCATGTTGTCTACAGTTTCACTACTCCCTTCTATAACAAAAATCAAATCATCAATGTATCTCCCGAAAAAAATAATATTAAATTTTGTTTGTAAATTAGGAAGAAATTCTCCCTCCCACCATGCCATGACGGTATTGGCATAAGCCGGAGCTGCTGGAGACCCCATCGCAACTCCTCGTTTTTGCCTATAATAAGTGTTCTTAAATAAAAAGAAATTATTCTCCAAAATAATATCTAAAAATCTGCAAATTAATGAAACATGAGAATTGTTGAAAAATTTTCCTTTCACCAAAAAACTCCGAACCGCTTCTACTCCTTCAACATGAGGAATACAGGTATACAGTGAAGTGACATCTAATGTAAAAATAATATGTTTCGAAGGATCAAAGATTCTTTTTTCTTGGAAAGATTTAACTTTATCCAAGAAATGCCAAGAGTCTTTAATGTAAGACAACTGATTTTCCAACAAGGGACCTAAAAGGGCATCAATTAATAAAGAAATACCCTCCGTAACAGAATGGGGAGATGAAACAATTGGACGTAAAGGTGGATTTGTGACGTCTTTATGTGTATTAGGAATCCCAAAAATAACACCAATTTTTGGGTTTTCAACCACACAGAAGTTGTATAAATCAAAGCTGATTTCACCACACATTAAGGCATCATAAACATGTGAGTGCACATCACCAAAACATTTCAAGATGTCAAAAAAAGCAATAATTTCATACTCAAAGGGGTTTTCTAAAATTTCTAACAAACATTCCAAACACCACTTCTACTATTTGTAGAAAAAAGGGTATGTTTAAATATAATAATTGTACAGTCTGCCGTTTTATTTCAGAAGGTCCCTGTATTAATGTTGTCACCTCTGAAAGAATTTTGGAGGTGCCTTGTTTTTTTAAATTGTTCCAGCAGTGGGCTAGTATATATTGCGTTATGCTCCGTATGCCCAGCTTTCTATGTTGGCATGACCACTAGGAGCTTGGGCAAACGGATCAAGGAGCATTTATATGCAATTAAGACAAAAAATCTTAACAACGCCTTATACAAACATTCTACATCTTGCACTTTTTTTAAAAAATTCATGTTTACTGTTTTAGAAAAGTGTAAATATGATGGAAGAGCTGGGGACTTCAGGAACTTTATAGAGCAACGTGAATCTTTATGGCAGATCAGACTACATTCAGACCATCCACCAGGGCTGAATGAATCTGTTAATTTAATATGTTTTTTAAAACATCGTAAATTAATTCTGTCTAAATCAACAGACAGAAATAGTTTGTTAGAACTACTATTATAATAGTGTTTTTACAATGGTGTTTTTAAATGCTTCTGTAGCACTTCCATATTTGGTTACTTCCTGTTACATGCTAATTATCTGTTCAATCAGCTGAATGTTTTTTTAATTGATTATGGTATTTAAATACTTTATGTGTTCATTTTTATTGTATTTCTGATGAAGTTGGTTTTAACGAAAGCGGATATTAAATACTTTATACGCTAAAAGTGACCATTCCAGTTTTTTTTGCCATTTTGACTGTGTGTTTTTTAGGTTTATCTGGCTATTCTGTTTGCGTTGTGTTACTTAGCCTTTGCATGGCAGAAACTACTGACGATACTTTGTTGAATATGTCGGTGTATCCTACGCCGACCAGCGGGGCTGATAAAGCCGGTGACTTATTTGTTACAACATTAATGGACATACAACTATCACTAAAATACCTAGTGACTAAAGCAAAAGCTTCTGATAACATTCTGCACGCATCCAGCCCCACCGGAACCATCGACGAGTTGGACACGGTGATTGACCTCGGTAGGTCCCCACACTGAGCCTTAGAGAGTGAAAGCAGGAAATTCAGCAAGCAGTTTAATGGACATACTGCTGACAACGCTTGTTGCTTTCAGTTACTTAACCGGGAAAGCAACCCTTTTTTCAACTTTACTCGGGGAACTTCTGACTGCAACAGCAGAGAAATTAACGCACAAAAGGATCTGTTACTCAAATTGCTAAAAAGGTACAAGTCCTTAGAGATCGAGAATTTTTATTTTTTAAGATGTATTGAACTGGGAGTGGTTCCCAAGGGTCTCCGTTTTTTTAAATGTCCCAACGGCATCAACGTTGGACATCCATTGTTCAGTTCTTTGGTAGATTTCTTTAATGAGGCAGGTATTCGTTTTTTAAAACTATTGATTGAGAATAACGCCAACAAAATGTCTTTGTTAATAAAGGACATTAAAGAAGCTGAAGATTTTATCAAGAAACGGCTTTCTGACAACCAATTTAAGTCTGTCTTTATTTATTTAACCAAGGAACTTGAGCTACACGTTAATGATGTTACTAGTAGAAAAAGGTCGAAACTTGACCGGGACATTATAGTTTATGACAACAAGACAGCATATAATCATTTTGTACCGAGTTTTCGTAACCCTACGGGCCAGCAGCCCAGATCTAATTTTGTCAACCAATCTAAGGGCACTTTTTCTCAACCATTTAAGCGTTTTCCTGATAAAGGTGACAAAGTTTCAAATTTTTCTAATAATAGTCCTAATTATGATGTGTCTTTTCCACCTTTGGCACGTGGTTCTGTCAGTTCTAATTCTGGTACTAAACCGGACAAAGTACCAGATAACCACACCACTGTCACTGTAAGTGAACATACTGACACCAGTGGTAGTGATTTGACTGATCTTGTGGTTACAAGTGCAAATAACACTGGTAAAACTGTTCCTTTATCATCTGACAGCTTGCTCAAGAAGAACTGTTCCAACAATTTTGGTAGAAGTACTGTGCTTACTAGAAGCAGGACTTTTTTGGGGTCGAGTTCGTCGGGGGACGAGGCTTAAGTGAAGTAATTGATGATTTTGGTATCATTAATCTGACTGACTTTACTTTTACTACTACTGAAATGACTGTACTAAAATATGGGTTCAATTTTATTCCCACTCGAAAGGCTGATTTTGGCAGGACTATTATAGACATTAAGAAATTTACTAGACAACTAAACTTGTCTTTTTTAATGCATGATTTACAAGAAAAGAAAAAAGTGGTGAACAAACCGTCCTGTTATGTTCCAAATTTACATTATACTATCAAAGCATACGAAGAGCTATGTGTTAAGGATGTGAATTTGTTATTTAAAAGTAAAAACTTTTATTATGACAACTTAGATCACTTAGAAAGGAAAGCATTAAGACATTTAAAAGAGCTTACGGCAACTTTTAGATTTATGAAGAGTGACAAGGGCTCAAACATAGTAGTTATGAAACACGATAATTATCATCAGAAAATGTTAGAAATTTTAGAAAACCCCTTTGAGTATGAAATTATTGCTTTTTTTGACATCTTGAAATGTTTTGGTGATGTGCACTCACATGTTTATGATGCCTTAATGTGTGGTGAAATCAGCTTTGATTTATACAACTTCTGTGTGGTTGAAAACCCAAAAATTGGTGTTATTTTTGGGATTCCTAAAACACATAAAGACGTCACAAATCCACCTTTACGTCCAATTGTTTCATCTCCCCATTCTGTTACGGAGGGTATTTCTTTATTAATTGATGCCCTTTTAGGTCCCTTGTTGGAAAATCAGTTGTCTTACATTAAAGACTCTTGGCATTTCTTGGATAAAGTTAAATCTTTCCAAGAAAAAAGAATCTTTGATCCTTCGAAACATATTATTTTTACATTAGATGTCACTTCACTGTATACCTGTATTCCTCATGTTGAAGGAGTAGAAGCGGTTCGGAGTTTTTTGGTGAAAGGAAAATTTTTCAACAATTCTCATGTTTCATTAATTTGCAGATTTTTAGATATTATTTTGGAGAATAATTTCTTTTTATTTAAGAACACTTATTATAGGCAAAAACGAGGAGTTGCGATGGGGTCTCCAGCAGCTCCAGCTTATGCCAATACCGTCATGGCATGGTGGGAGGGAGAATTTCTTCCTAATTTACAAACAAAATTTAATATTATTTTTTTCGGGAGATACATTGATGATTTGATTTTTGTTATAGAAGGGAGTAGTGAAACTGTAGACAACATGGTTTGTGAAATTAATTCTTTGTCGTTTTTCCTTAAATTCACACTAGGTGATGTAGGTCAAGCTGTTAATTTTTTGGATGTGCATCTGTGGTGGGATTTTGGTGACAACTGTTTTCACAGTAAAATACATAGGAAAAGAACTTTTACAAACGGCTACCTACATTTTTCTAGTGGTCATCCGAAACACATTACTAAAAATATCCCTAGAGGACAATTTATAAGAGCTAGTCGTATGACCACTAGGGACATTGATACTATATATGAATTTCACAACATAGTACACTTGTTTACTCATAGGGGATATGAAGAAAAGTTCCTTCTTGATACAGGTACAGAGATTTTTAACAAACGGTCACAATTTTTTCCACCAATTTTGATAAAAGGTTTTACTGTAAATCACAAAAAAGAAAACGAAGTTGATTTTCAGTCTAGCCACTCAGCTAGTGTTGAACATTATTGTTCTTTTGAGATGTGTTCTGACTGTTTTAAGATTAGGAAGATCTTAGAAGAGAACTGGAAAGTCCTTCAAGGTAACCAAGACATTATTAAAGCCGTTGGCCCCAAACCGAATTTTGTGTTTCGTAAAAATAACACACTTAAAATGATTTTGGAGAAAACAAACATTCAAAACACCACTTCTACTATTTGTAGAAAAAAGGGTATGTTTAAATGTAATAATTGTACAGTCTGCCGTTTTATTTCAGAAGGTCCCTGTATTAATGTTGTCACCTCTGAAAGAATTTTGGAGGTGCCTTGTTTTTTAAATTGTTCCAGCAGTGGGCTAGTATATATTGCGTTATGCTCCGTATGCCCAGCTTTCTATGCTGGCATGACCACTAGGAGCTTGGTCAAACGGATCAAGGAGCATTTATATGCAATTAAGACAAAAAATCTTAACAACGCTTTATACAAACATTCTACATCTTGCACTTTTTTTAAAAAATTCATGTTTACTGTTTTAGAAAAGTGTAAATATGATGGAAGAGCTGGGGACTTCAGGAACTTTATAGAGCAACGTGAATCTTTATGGCAGATCAGACTACATTCAGACCATCCACCAGGGCTGAATGAATCTGTTAATTTAAAATGTTTTTTAAAACATCGTAAATTAATTCTGTCTAAATCAACAGACAGAAATAGTTTGTTAGAACTACTATTATAATAGTGTTTTTACAATGGTGTTTTTAAATGCTTCTGTAGCACTTCCATATTTGGTTACTTCCTGTTACATGCTAATTATCTGTTCAATCAGCTGAATGTTTTTTTAATTGATTATGGTATTTAAATACTTTATGTGTTCATTTTTATTGTATTTCTGATGAAGTTGGTTTTAACGAAAGCGGATATTAAATACTTTATACGCTAAAAGTGACCATTCCAGTTTTTTCTGCCGTTTTGACTGTGTGTTTATTAGAAACACTAACCATCCAACCCAATACCATATTCATGGGTGACTTTAATTACACCTATATTAACTGGGAATCAATTGCAACACCGAAAGTACATGCACAGGGATTCCTGGATTTTGTAAACACAAACTCCCTGGACAAGATAGTCAATACATCAACCAGGGCTGCAACCTTACTGGATCTGGTCCTCACTGATATGGGAGAATATTGCACACCCCCTACTGTAATACCTTCCCTGGTAAGGTCAGACCACAGATTGATCTCCTTTGAAGTAAAAATAAAACCTGGAACCTCAGCTAAATCTGGCATATTCAGGAACTATTCTAAGGCTAACCTTCTGCTATTAAATGAGAACCTGGCAAAATTTCAAGCCCTCATAAACCCTGAGAACACTACTGCCTATGCATAACTGTTCATAGAAACCCTGTACAAGCATGTTAATAGCTGCATAGAGGCAGCTGTACCCACCAGGAAGAAGTACAGAACTAACTCAAAAAACAAGCCACCCTGGTGGTATCACAAAATCAATAGGCTGTATAACAGGAGGAAGAAAATCTTGGCAAAAATTAGGAGGTGCAGCACCCATCAGGATAAAAGCGCTATCATCAAACTAAACAAACAACTCAGAGGACAAATATATGGCAACAATTAGGAGGTGCAGCACCCATCGGGATAAAAGCACTCCCATCAAACTAAACAAACAACCCAGGGGACAAATAAAGTCTATCAAAGCCAAATTTGATTTGGCCTCTCAGGCCAAGGACAGCCACAAAACATTCTTTAGCTATGTCCGTAACCTCAAAGGCAATACATAGTTGTGTGCAGAGCTCATTGTAAATGAAGCCACCTATACTGAGCCACAAGTTATAGCAAACCTCCTGGCTGATATCTTCAGTGCTAACTTTACCGCTCTCTTCCCCTCAAACTTCTCTCAGGAAATATCATCAAATACAACTTCCCTAGTATCACTTGGGAACAGGTCCTTAATGCTCTCTGTAAGACCAAAAACACTGCATCAGTGGGCCCAGAGAATATCCCAGAATGCCTTTAAAATAGCATGAAACATGACCTATCAGGGCCTCTGGAATTACTATTTAACTGTAGCCTTCAAGCAGGCTTCGTGCGTCATCAATGGAGAAAGCAACAGTCATCCCTCTGCACAAAGGTGGGTTATCTACAGATCGTGGAAACTACAGATCCATAAGTTTCACTAGCCTTATATGTAAAGCCATGGCAAATTATCATGGAGATTATCAATATAGATATAGTAAACCTCCAGACACTGGACCTAACCCAGTTTGGTTTTGTCAAGGGCAGATCATGCCTAATCAACCTGGTGGACTTCTTTGTGAAGGTCACCAAAGCAATGGATGAGGGCAAAATTGTTCACACTACCTACCTTGACCTGGCCAAGACATTTGACACAATACCCCTCTCAGGCATCGTTGATAAATGCAAGAGGTTAGGTACAAACCCGTATGCTACCAGGTGGATAGCCAAATGGATCACAGATAGGACCCAAGAAGTTAGAATTGGGGAGTCCACCTCTACAAAGAGGCCAATCACAAGTGGAGTCCTTCAAGGATCAGTTCTTGGACCACTCCATTTTGGCATTTACTTCTCAGAAGTCAGTGCCAATGTCAGTGGTCTCTGGCTGACTAAATCTGCAGATGATTGCAAATTAGGAGCTGTCATTGAATCTCACACTGACACAAATGTTCTCCAGGAGGGGCTGACACAGACAAACAACTGGTGTCAGAGCCATGGACTAAAACTAAATGCCAAGAAATGTATAATTCTATCCTTTGGGAAGTCATTCTTCCCTGGTAACTATCTTATTGACAACACACCCTTTAGAGCTGACTCAGTAGTCAGGGACTTAGGGACACACATAGATAGCAATCTAGCCTTTGACCATTATGTTTCTGCAGTGGTGAGGAAATCATTCTATGTTGCACAACTTATAAACAAAGGTATGGCATCTAAGCCCAAGGAAGTCATTGTTCCATTCTATTCAGCATTCATCAGACCTATCATTGAATACAATGCCCCCTTTGATATGTACCTATCCAGGCATGTCCAACAACTGGAATGTCCACAGAGGTTCCTCACTAAAAGAATACAGGCATAAGTAAAATGCCCTCTGCAGACCGCCTCAAGGCTCTAGCCTTGTATTCAATCTACTACAGGCTTTTGAGGGGAGATCTATGCCTGGCATACAGGGCATTGTCAGAGCCCACTCTGATGGACCTCCTGCATATCCACAAAACAAACAGCACCTGAATTAACCATTCTAAAGACTCAAACCTTGCTTATTATATAAATAGGTCCTGCTGGAGAGATAGGTATGTATCCCAAAGACCACCCCGTCTATGGAACAGACTCCCTATCCATGTGAAACAGAGTTCCTCCCTAACCCAATTCAAGTACAACTTGTACAACTGGATGGGAAACTGGAAATTCATCCCTGGTTTGACACCTATGTCTCTAATGGACACAGGTAACCTGTAAATGGTTCATCTCCCAGGCCCATGCTTACACTTAGAGATTTGGGATACATGGCTAGGCTTAAAAAGGCCCTTGTGGTCATTAACCTAGTAAACACCTATGAAACTATGAACTTTTTATTGTGGATTATCTGTATAGAGATATTTAAGTTTTGAGAGTATTTGCATATTTATTTGGAGACACTGTGTGGGCCATTCCTAATAGCCTTGCTCCTGGTCAAACTAGCATGGGTATTATACAGTAAGATTAGGCACACTTTGTTAAGAGCCTTCAGGTAGCTGGCAGAAGGGTTCTGGTGGCAGTGAAAACTACTTTATAGTCTGGGCAAAAGGGAGCATTGCCAGTAAACCTGAGCCAGCCTTTCCCAGTGTGTGTGTGTGTGTGTGTGTGTGTGTGTGTGTATGTCAGCTACTTGGGCAGGTATGCAAAGCACTGATTAGACAGTAAGAGTGTTGGAGGACTTGGCTTGGCTTGGAATCCTGGCTAAGGACTCAACTCTATAGTTGTGCCACTGGGGAGTCTTATTGGGGATCTAGAGAAAGGCAGCGGAACAAGCCTCGGACTAACTGTGGTGTCTGTGTGCTCTTAAGGGAAACTGCACTTCATGTAGAGAGCTGCATCTGGACATACTGTATGTGTACTTGTTATCCTGCCAGTGAACGTTCCCCACTGTTGCCAGTGGTGTGGATTGTGGCTCCTTGATTTCTGGTCCAGTGTAGGTCGTCACAAGCCCATCTGTCTGTCTGTTATGCATATATTTGCCTCTAATATAATATTGTCTGTACACTGTAACCTGAATTGTATAAGCTGCTGAAAGATGGGTTTTATTTCTTGAAATGTATTTCTAGCATTGTTACTATTATAAATGTACTTCTGTGTATTACATGTTTTGCTGTTTGTGTATGTACTTGTTTATCATATTTAATGAAACTGTAAATGTAATTGTCACTTAAGGGAGTTTTTTTTTCCCTTGGGCCTCTGCTGAGAATGGGCCTTGTGCAGTTGGTCCTTCATAGTAAAAAGCCAAGTAAATGGGCCAGATTTCATATGAGGAAAATTCAGTTGGTCATCAAATTAGTATGGCCTCAACAACACCACACTTTCCTTTCAGATTTTAGAGTTGTTTGTGAAAAAGAGTTACTTTGATGGCTGAATCAGTTTTCTCTTAACACAGTTCTCCTGTTTCCTGTCTATCCCCTACTAATTCTGTAATTACAGATGCATCAGACTGCGCATGCTGAACTGCGCCAAAGGGAGTGAAAGTTCAGGGACAGTGGACCAAGTAGGACAAATCATAGCATGTAATTTTCAAAGGAATGAAGGCTCTAATGAATGTACTATAACTATTGAAATTAATATTGTAACAGAGGATACTGGAAGAGAAGAGGTTAAGCTCAGCTGCAGCTAACTTTGAAAAATAATATGAAATTAAATTACTTAATTTAAGCCATAAAGACTGTATGGTACAATTCTGATTCCAGCCAGAGATGAAATGTCTGTGCCAAAGAATGGTTTATTAGCTCCTGTAGAAAGAGTAGACGTGTTTTATTGTTTTATGACTTCCAGAAGCTGCAAGAGATCTTAGCAAAGCTCTATGTGTGTGTATTATTGACACATATGTGCAAGATGCTGGGTCAATTGCTAGGAAAGGGGGTAGTATGGGAACCAGAAGTCAGATGACCAGATGTACATATGTGATGTCACTCTGTAATCCAGGGCAAAAATGATGGTTTTATACTAGATGAGACTGAAGTCTCTGAGCAGTCTGTTTCTTAAAACTTGACACAAAAGGATCTCTCACCCATTTCATCTTGCCTTGCTCTAGTACGTTATCATGGAATAGTAATTCTTTAGATCAGTCAGGAAAATATAGTGAGATTAGTTAAGTAATGTTTTTCTGTATATGTGTGAATCTATTCATTTATGTTATTTTAATATTTCCTGTTATTAAAACTCTGGTGTTTATTGTAAATATATATTTAGTATTTTCATATTCGTTTATTATTTATTATTAAATATATTTAAACTTTTCATTGTGATAGGTCCTTTAGAGAATATTTTAACATTTGAAAGTACTTGTATTTATTCAGTGACACTGTGGCCACTCCTGAAAGCCTTATTGCATTGTTCAAAACACTACCATTTGTATAAGTATTAATTTCACTCAGTATAATTGGGTATCTTTGTAAGATCCTTAGAGTAGCTGGCTTTGGAGTGTCTGTTGGTTAGTCTTAGCAGAAGGGGGCATAGCTAGTAAATCCATGCCAGCCTTTCCCAGGTGTGTGTGTATATGCAAATCAAATCTCAAAGAGTATGTGTATGTCAGCTACTTGCAGCAGGAACACAGAGCACTGGTTTCACGGTGAGGGTGGTGGAGGATTCAGCTTGGCCACCCTTCTGACGACTAAACTCTACAGCTGTGCAAGTGGGGAGTCTTATTGGGGACCTGGAGAGAGAGAGATAGAGAGAGAGAGGAACCCAGAACCTGGACTGAGTTTGCTCCTTGTGTGCTCTTAAGGGAAATTGTGTTTGATGTAGAGAGCTGCATCTGGAAATGCTGTGTGTATCTGTTTTTATTCCAAGTGAACGTCCCTCTCCAGTATCAGTGGTGAGGATTCAAGCTCCTTGATTACTGGCCCAGACAGGGGATGTCACATATTGGTGAGCAGTGGTGAGATATTAATTGAACTTCTGTAGCTTGTCGGCATTTGTCACTGAAGGTGTGTGTATTCTCAGCAGCCACAAGGTAAACAGAGTTTTATTTCACAACATATTTAATTATGTTTTTTTAGTTTAGTGTAGTCAGGGAAAGCAGGCAAAGACACCAGGAGAGGATTATGGCAAGCTGACAAAGAACCAGTTGGCCAAGGTGTGCAAAGTCAAAGGACTGCTGTATGTCAACCTGACTAAAGAGGAAATGATTTCAGCATTAGTTGAGAGCCGGCCCAGCAACCAGAAGGATAAGCAGTCTGGTGATGGGGTTTGAAGCCCTCAGAAACAGGACAGTTCACCTTTTCCTCAGAGGACTTAAAAGTTCATCTGGAGTTAAAGAGACAAACTGGAGGCCAAATGTTTGGAACTAGAATCAGCAGAAAGACTGTGGTGTTTAGAGGCTGAAGAAAATTGGACACTGTGGTGTTTGGAGGCCAAAGAAAAGGAGAAGCAGCATCAACATGATAGGGGGGTGGTGACCCTCCATCAGGGTCATGAAAAGGAGAAGCAGCATCAACATGACAGGGACATGCTGACCCTTCACCAGGGTCATGAAAAGGAGAAGCAGCATCAACATGACAGGGACATGCTGACCCTTCACCAGGGTCATGAAAAGGAGAAGCAGCATCAACATGACAGGGACATGCTGACCCTTCACCAGGGTCATGAAAGGAGAAGCAGCATCAACATGAGAGGGACATGCTGACCCTTCACCAGGGTCATGAAAAGGAGAAGCAGCATCAACATGAGAGGGACATGCTGACCCTTCATCAGGGTCATGAAAAGGAGAAGCAGCATCAACATGAGAGGGACATGCTGACCCTTCACCAGGGTCATGAAAAGGAGAAGCAGCATCAACATGAGAGGGACATGCTGACCCTTCACCAGGGTCATGAAAAGGAGAAGCAGCATCAACATGAGAGGGACATGCTGACCCTTCACCAGGGTCATGAAAAGGAGAAGCAGTATCAACATGACAGGGGGGTGGTGACCCTTCATCAGGGTCATGAAGGTAATGGAAAGGGAATAACCGAACCCCAGAAGCAATAAGGTCAGTACATTTCTTCCACAGTTTACAGAGGGTGATCATTTTGATAGTTTATTCATATGTTTGAAAGAGTATGTGAACAGTATAATGTTGACCAAGGGCTCTGGATATGGTTCCTGACTCCCTTACTCCATGGTAAAGCTGTAAATCCTGTTTCTAATTTGTCTGATATTGATTGTTTAAACTATGGTAGAGTAAAACAATGTTTACTAGAATGCTCTAAGTTAACACCTGATGCTTACAGAAAAAAAAAACAAGTTTTGTGAGCATAGATGCAAGGCATATGAAAATGTGTGTGATTATATTGCTGAGTTAAGCACTTATTTTCATAGATGGGTGAGTGGATATCAGGTCACCACTTCTGAAGGGCTGGCAGACTTTTTGGTAAGGGAAAAAGCCCTTAGCAATTTGACTGAGGACATGAGAATCTGGTGGAGAGATCAGGGGTGTAACTCTGCAGATGAGCTGGGGAAAAACAGGGGATCTCTACTTAGCAAGCAGGGCATCACTGCACAAGAAGGGGATACCCAGTGCTGCACATGGATTTGAGGGAACCCCATGGTAGGCAGCCTAAACTACCCCAGCAGAGTCCACCAGTAACAGCGGAAACCACTAGTTCAGATACATAGCCATGATCAAAGGTTAAATGTTTTAAATGTAACCAGTGGTGCCATATATCATATGGATGTCCATGGAGGCAAAGTGGGTACCAAAAGGTAGGGAAGCTAGCAAATGGAATAACAGTATGCCAGTGGTATGTTGTATGGAGACAACAGGGGGACCAGACTATCACCAGAGTTTATATCGGATCTTAGTGGATGGAAAACAGGCTACTGCTAATAGAGACGCAGCCTCTTACATAACCATTGTAAAGCTTGCACTAGTTAAAGAGGAGCAGTACTTGCCTGGGCAGTCCACTCCAGGCAGAGCTTATGAAGGACACCATTACAAATGCCTTTGGTAAGGGTTCACCTTGACTGGGAGGTAGAAAAGGAAGTAAGCAAGTAGGTGTGCTTGAGGATATCCCTGCAGATGTCTTGACAGGGAATGATTTTGATAATGCAGCACCTTGTGTGCAAGCAGTTACATGCAGTCAGACTTGGAGACAGGCATGTGGGTCTGAAAGCCTGAGGACACCCAGATAGACCCCACAAAGGAAACCAGGGATGGGGAGGTGGCTATTTCAGGGAGGAAGCTACCCTGTTCAGTGAGCCTGAAGGTGAGCCACAGCTCCTGGTAGGTACTAATGTTCCCTTGGACAGAGTGACTGCAAGTGCAGAAGATACCAGACTTCTTGTGGAAGGGAGCTGGGAAGAGTTACAAAGATAGAGTTGAGACAGGCTCAGGTCTATGACCCTAAAATGAAGTCTGTATACTGTATAGAGAGTGGACTCTTGAGGGATGGTAAAGGGTGAGGTAATACAGCAGTTGACATTGCCTAGAACCTACCATCCCACAGTTCTAGCAATAGTCCATGACATTCCTTTTGCAGGCCATATGGGCATAAAACATACCAAGAGACATATTATGTAGAATTTTTATTGGCCTTGGATTGCAAGGGATGTAACCGGATACTGTAGGACCTGTGAGCAGTGCCAAAAAGTAGGCAAGGGAGGATACAAGGTCAAAGCTCCTTTGATGCCTTTACTTGAGATTGAGGAGTAATTTCAGAGGATAGCTATGGATATTGTGGGTCCTCTGAGTACCCCATGTTCCACAGGGGAAAAATATATCCTGGTGGTAGTAGATTATACTACCCTGAGGCAGTGGCTCTGTTCTCCATTGAGGCAGAGAAGGTGGCAAATGCTTTGTTAGAGATTTTCAGCATGGTAGGTTTCTCAAGAGAAATACTGACTGACAGAGGTGCCAATTTCATGTCAGACCTGCTGGCTTATCTGTGGGAGTGCTGTGGGGTGAAGCACCTAAAGACCACCCCACCACACTCAGACTAATGGTACTGTGGAGAGGTTAAACTCTATACTAAAGACCATGATATGGGCATTTCTCGACCGGTTTAAGGGACAGTGGGAAAAATATTTCCCCATCTGCTGTTTACATACAAAGAGGTACCCCAGGAATCCACAGGTTATTTACTCGTTGAGATGCTGTTTGTGCATAGGGTGAGGGAGCCTTTAGATTTGATTCATGATGAATGGGGGAGAGTGTGAATCCCACAAAGAGTGAGTTGTGGCATATGTCCTAAACCTCAGGACTAAGCTTAGGGATCTCATGGACTTGGCCCAGAAGAGCCTGGCAGGAGCTCAATAGCGGAAATGGTCTGGTATGACAGGAATGCTCAAGCTAGAGAGTATGCTGTGGGGCAGCAGGTAATGGTTCTCATTCCTGTCAGACACAGCAAGCTGCAGGCAGCTTGGGAGGACCCTACAAAGTGGTAAGGAAGGTCAGTGATGTTAACTACATGGTAGAACTGCTAGGCAGGAGACAGGGGCACAAATTGTATCATGTTAACATGATGAAACCTTATCATGATAGGGAGGCCCTGGTGCTAAGTATTTGCAGTGGATGGCAGAAGGAGTTTGGTGAGTGATCTCCTCTGTGAGGCTCAGAATGACACCTCATGGGAAGGGGTAGCAATGTCCCAGCAGCTATCCTGTAGTCAGGTTTGAGAAATCCAAGCAATGTTACAGGAGTTTGGGGACATTGTCACTGATTACAGGACACCAAATGTCTATTAAGCAGGCCCCTTACAGGGTGCCTGAGTTAGACAGACTCTGAGGGAGGAGATACAGGAAATGTTGGAACTGGGGTAATGCAGGAGTCCAGCAGTCCCTGGATCTCCCCAGTGGTGTTGGTAACAAAGAAAGATGGCAGCATCAGCTATTGTGTGGACTACAGAAAACTAAATAGTCACACAGAGTCAGATGTTTAACCCATGCCTAGGATAGATAAAGCATTAGAGCAGCTGGGTGGGGCTATGTATCTGATCACTATTGATCTGACCAAGGGCTACTGGCAGGTGCCCTTGACTCCAATCGCTAGACAGAGGTCTGCCTTTGTGAATCCTTTTGAACTATACAAGTTCACAAAGCTACCCTTTTGGATGAAACCTCCCAGAAAACTTCCAGAGGCTGGTACATCTTATCCTAGCAGGAGCAGGAGATTATGCCCTTGCTTACCTGGATGATATTACCATCTACAGCCATTCCTGGCATGAGCACCTTTAGCATGTCATATAGCATAGCATGTCAGGGAGGTCCTGGGCAGACTGCAAAGGGCAGGATTGACCATTAAGCCCCAGTAAGTGTCAGGTGGGTATGGCAGAGGTCTCCTACATGGAACATAGAGTGGGGAGTGGTAAGATCAGGCCAGAACCTGCCAAAGTGGAAGCTATTCAGGTGTGGCATGCCCCTATTACCAAAAAGCAGATGAGGGCATTATTGGGGACAGCAGGGTACTATAGAAAGTTAATTCCCAATTATAGTACAATAGCTGCTCCCCTCACAGACGTGACAAGGAAAAACAGACCAGATAAGGTAGTGTGGACCTCAGCCTGCAAGCAGGCATTCCAAAAGCTTAAAGAGGCTTTGTGAGGAACCCCTGTGTTAGCCAGTCCAGGTCACAGTAAAGAATTTGTTGTGCAGGTGGATGCTTCAAACCATGGGGTGGGGGATGTACTCAGCAAGGTTTCCTCAGAGAGAGAAGAGCAGCCAGTTGTATATCTCAGCCATAGACTCCAACCAAGGGAGGCTTATTATGCAGCTGTAGAAAAAGAATGTCTATCCATAGTACGGGCACTGCAGAAACTTCATCTCTATCTGTATAGAAGGAAATTCACTGTATTTACAGACCACAATCATTTAAGATGGCTACCTTGCTCCAGACAGCAACATGCCAAGTTATTAAGGTGGAGCCTAAGTTTGCAGGCATATGATATGACAGTGAAGCACCTTAGTGGGGTTAATAATGCCAATGCAGATGGGCTCTCAAGACAGGGTATAGGCTAATGTATTCCCAGACAGGCCCACTCCTCCTAAGCAACATTTCTCAAGGGTCACTTGAAAAACTAGCTTGAGTCTTCAATGGGGGAAAGATGTGATGATGTGAGGTATTGCCAGCTATGCCAGGAGAAGTAGGGCAGTGGATGTGTAACATATGCCAGCACAGCTAGCTGGAGTCTTGTAAAGAATTATATGCCATTTGTATATCAAACTGATTTGTACAGAAGCTTATGTTGAAAAATGTATTTGTAAAGCTGCTTGTGTCAACAATATACCAAGAGTATGTCCTGCTGGACAGAAAAAGAAAAACACTTGTAGGTTGGGCTGTATTATAACTACTGAAATTAATATTGTAACAGATGATACTGGAATAGAAGAGGTTAAGCTCAGCTCCAGCTAACTTTGAAAATAGTATGAAATTAAATTACTTAATTTAGACCATAAAAACTGTATCTTACAATTCTGATTGCAGCCAGAGATGAAATGTCTGTGCCAGAGAATGGTTTATTAGCTCCTGTAGGAAGAGTGGAAGTGTCTTATGATTTCCAGAAGCTGCAACAGATCTTAGCAAAACTCTGTGTCTGTGTATTATTGACACATATGTGTGAGATTCTGGGTCAGTTGCTAGGAAAGGGGGTAGTATGGGAACCAGAAGTCAGATGACCAGATGTATGTGATGTCATTCTGTAATCCTGGGCAAAAATGACGTTTTAATACTAGATGAGACTGAAATCTCTGAGTAGTCTGTTTCTTGGAACCTGACATAGAAGGATCTCTCACCCACTTCATCTTGCCTTGCTGTAGTAAGTGACCATGGAATAGTAATTCCTTAAATCAGTCAGGAAAATATAGTGAGATTAGTTAGGTACTGTTTTTCTGTATTTGTGTGAATATTTTCATTTGTGTTAAAATAATTAAAATATTTCCTGTGATTAAAACTCTGGTGTTTATTGTAAACAGATATTTAGTATTTTCATATTATTTTATTATTTATTATTAAATATATTTAACCTTTTCATTGTGGCTGGTCCTTTAGCAAATATTTTAACCTTTGAGAGTACTTATATTTATTTAGTGACACTATGGCCACTCCTGAAAGCCTTACTGCATTGGTCAAAAAACATTTATATTAGTATTAATTTTACTCAGTATAATTGGGTAGCCTTGTAAGAGCCTTAGAGTAGCTGGCTTTGGAGTGTGTTTTGGCAGTAGCTACTTTATAGTCTGGGCAGAAGGGGGCATAGCTAGTAAATCTTTGCCAACCTTTCACAGGTGTGCGTGCCTGTGTGTAAATCAAATCTCAAAGAGTATGTGTGTGTGTGTGTGTGTGTGTGTGTGTGTGTGTGTGTGTGTGTGTGCAAATCAAATCTCACAGAGTATGTGTATTAGCTGCTTGGAGCATGGACACAAAGCACTAGTTTCACAGAGAGGGTGTTATAGAACTCGGCTTGTACACTCTGCTGAGGGCTCACCTCTACAGCTGTACCAGTGGGGAATCTTATTGGAGACCTGAAGAGAAAGAGAAACCCAGAACCTGGACTGAGTTTGTTCTATGTGTGCTTTTAAGGGAAATTGGTGCTTGATGCAGAGAGCAGCTTCTGGAAATACTGTGTGTATCTATTTATATTCCAATTGAATGTCGCTCTCCAGTGTCAGTAGTGATGATTCAGGCTCCTTGATTACTGGCCCAGAGAGGGGACGTCACAATCCCTATCTTATTTTTCACAAAAACAGGGTAAATTTGAGAGCACATCCTTTCTTTATGCCTAAGTTCACTTCAAAGTTTACATTGAGTGTGAAGATATGTGAAGGCTGCCAACCTAGCTAGATAGGATTTTGTAGATAATTCTGTCATTTGTAAATATTAATGTAAGCCACATGCTTGTTCTCTTAAATGTAAGAAAATTATGGTAAATGTTGAACTTCAAAATGTAATCACATTGCACTCTGCTGGAGGAAAGCTGATAAGTCAAGCATTGTATAATTGTTTGATCTCAAAACTCGGAGCCAAGGTGTCTGAATGAAGGAATTCTTCCTATTGTTTTGAGAACAGAGTTAATGGCTAGAATTTACATGTATAATGTCTTTTATTGCTCTGGCTTCCTGACCAGCTATAAGATCAAAAGGGCTGTTGCATTCTGGGTTTCTGTTGGCCTGGGAAACAGAATAATTATGTAATCTGAAATGAGTCTGTGGTACTGTGTTATCAATTTAAGGACAGAGAGAGAATAAGAGCATTTTGCATTTGTTTTCAGAGCCGACAACATCTCCAGCACTGCCTTGATCTACATGTAAGTTTATATTAGAACTGTGTTTGCTCTTAGATATAGATAGGAAATAGGAAGTCTAGTCTAGCTGTTTTCTGTATTGATGTCAGAACTTTTCTACGGTATTATTTTAAGCATTTCTCTGTGATCTCTGAATGCTTGACTAGCACTGTGTAGTAAGAAGTATTGTCTTGTGTTCTTATTATTTATTATTAAATATTTCAAACCTTTCAACTGTGGCTGTTTTATGTAGAGATAATTTAAGCTCTAGAGTATATTGCATGTGTATAGTGATAATGTCCAAGCTATTCCAAATAAGCCTTGGTGTTTGTCACACTTACTATTTAGATAATAATATTGCACAGTAATAATTGGACACCCTTTGATAAGGGCCTTATTAGTAGCTGATATTAGTGGTTGGTGGCAAGTGGTACTATCATATAGTCTGGGCAGAAGGGGCATAGCTGGAGAACCTGTGCCAGTCTTCCCCAGGAGTGTCTGTGTGTTTGTATATAACTCATATCTCAAAGTGTGTGTGTGTGTGTGTGTGTGTGTGTGTGTGTGTCAGCTACTTGGGCAGTGACAAGAAGCACTGGTTGGACAGAGAGGGTGCTGGAGGTTTTAGCTTGACCACTAGGCTGAGATCTGGACCCTATAGCTGTGCCAGTGGGGAGTCTTATTGAGGCTCTGGAGAGAAAGGGAGAAACCAACCCCAGACTGACTGATATCTTTGTGCTCTTAAGGGAAATTGTACTTTACTGTGTGCGTATTTGTTATTCTTCCCAATGTGGATGCCCCTCACTGGTGGTAGTGGTGAGGACTGAGGCTCCTTGATTGCTGGGCCAGTGCACGGGTGTCACATTGAGGCGGGCAGTTCATCTCTGTTTCCTTTCCAGAACCTGAAAATAAGGGAGAAATCATTTTTACATACTATGGATGTTCACAGGCAATTCAGCTACTACACTGACAGGATAAAAGGCTTCAGGACTGGAGTGTCAAGGCAGTTGATTTCTAAATTCTCACCCTCACAAGACACTTCTAGGCAATGTCAGAGCCAACTCTACCAGGGTCCTGGATACTTCTCTGGCTTTTTGGAAATGGGGTGGACACTAGAAATATTCTAGAGACAACAAATCGGTCATCTCTACACATCTTTACCAAGCACCACAAACTAGATTCCTTCACTGTGTCTAGGCAGCCTTTGTTAGGACTGTCCTCCAGGGGCTTCTGGACACTGATTCTTCTTCCTCCTCCCTTGATTTCTAAGCTCTAGTATTTGCCCCATATAGCTTAGGCTACTGTGAACATAATGTAATGATGAACATAGTATATACGTGCCATAAAAGTAGATGTTTGAATAGATCACAGTTGTAGAAGATGCATCCTCCATCCAACCCCCTCTTTATGCTATTTGTATTCCAGGTGTGGATTTTTTTATTATTATTACTGTTCCTACCTGGTAAGGATCACACCTCTCCCCTTTCTGAAGCAGGAACACTCATATTCTACTCTTCTCAAGCTATACAATGACTAGGATGTGTGGAATGTGCCCTAATGCTTTGGAGACTGACCAGATGATCTAATCCTTGGCAGAACATCCTGTATAGCTTAGGGTCCTGAACAGTGATGTATTTAAACATCAACTGCTATGGTAAGTTTATTTACATAACTGTTCTTTATTACTTTCAAAGAATGTGAGATAAACCAAACTAGGAAGAGCTGGAGGAGAGGCAATAACACAGGTACTGTGTGGCTCAGCTGTCAACGCAGCCAAGTGAAGAACATCCCCATCAGCTCAGAGACTGCATGGACTGTCCCAGTGGCAAGTGAAGAACATCCCCACTAACTCAGAGGACATGGACATGGACATGAAGATGGACAGTTCCAGAGTTCCAGTGGCAAGTGAAGAACATTCCGACCAGCTCAGAGACTGCATGGACTGTCCCAGTGGCAAGTGAAGAACATCCCCACCAGCTCAAAGACTTCATGGACTGTTCCAGAGGTTTTTGAAAGCACAGAACTGTAATTACCATGGCAACAAAAGAGAGGGTGGGTGGCAGTATAGGCTGAAGATAATCACAAGTCACACACATCTGGGCAAACAAGCATTTCACAATGCATTTCAGGAATAGGCAAATAGGGGCAAAAGATCTGCATTCCAGGACATGGAGAGGAACAGCAACTTGTGAAGCAAATTGGAACATCTTGAAAATGTTCCCTCCCTTTAAGATGCTATATATATATATATATATCAATTTTATGATTTCTCATTTAGCTTCCTTTTAGCCGAGGTTAAATCTCAAGCTATTATAATTCATACTGCATTTCCTAGTCGTAGCATATCACTTCAATTTGCCTTTGCTGATTACACTTACTTAGCATGTGGCATTTTCCATTATGCTATACAATCTAATTCTTTGTTATAAACATCAGTTTAAGGGGGGGTAGGATACCTTGTGGGAATGCCACTGGTACACCTATTACTGGAGGTAGACAAGGCAAGGCCCACTGGGGAGAGATCCTAAGGCAGACCTGAGACATTCTGGAGGGATTATGTCTCAGCTTTCCTGGGAATGCCTGGGTAATCCCTACAGGAACAACTGGATACTGTTACAGGGAGAGAGTTGTATGGACTGCCCTGCTCAGTTTGCTATGATTGTAATCCTCACCAGTAAAAAAAAACTTAGAAAATAGATGGAAGGAAGGATGCAATGCAGAAGTCAGCTCTTCTGGTGTCCTGTGCAAATCCCCAATCCGTGTTTGCAGACAAGAAAAAAAATAATAATAATAAATGTTTTACCTGACAACAAAAAAGCTCCTTCTTTCTTCATTTTTAGCCAGTGGCATGTTACATCTTCCTTATCAGTATTTATTTCTGAATGCCAGTAATGTACTATCAAACACTCTGCACCTCCAGATGATGCCCCTAACACCTTATCACCTTATGCTCAGAGCAGCTTCCACTTCTGCCCCATCCTAGCTATGCTCAGAATGGATTGATGGAAATTGCTAGTATTTCATTTCAATGTGTTGTTATGTTATAGGAGTAGTTTATATTTAATGTAGTCTGTTGCACTGACTGGACATCTGAAATATTGCACAGTATGTGCTTTTGCCTTCTCTCTCACTGCTTGATTGCATATCTCATGCTGTTTCATTTATGTTGCTGATATTTATTATTGGTTAAATGTATTCTGCAGTGAACTCTAGCAGCGCCCTGTCTAGATGATTTTGTGTGTGTGTGTGTGTGTGTGTGTGTGTGTGTTTATGGCACAGCACTGATTCCGTTTGTCATCTATATTGAGTGGCAGCTATTAATGACTATTTTAAATGTGGTTTTACAAGGAACTTTGAAAGCTGGCATTTATTTCGTCTATTGGATGTTTCTAAGAAGAAAATCCTATATCTAGGTATTTGTTGCAAACATTTGCTAGTAATTGTGTATGTCTGTATATGTGGGGGAGTGATATGGGTTTGTAAGATTACACCCATAAGTCATCATAAAGGCTCCTACAAGTCTACAGAAAACAACTGGTATTATTGCTTGTTTCTTTCAGTTTGGATCATGGTCTGGTTTATGTACTTAGACACCTGATATTTTTGTTTTTTTGCAGCTATAAATCTGCTTTAATTATTTGACATTTCTCTGTTGTATGTGTAGACAAATTGTCTATATTTTCCTTTTTTTTAGAAAATAAAGTGGCTGTATTAAAATTAATAAATACATATGTTAAAAGGCTGCTGTCTTCAGCTATGTATATGTGTCTGCACCTTTGTAAATGTCTACAACATATTTCTCACATCATTTTCCAGCTTATTAGCTGTGTGCTGTTTAAATGCATTTATCATTTCTGTACAAATGTACTCATGATTCTGTCTTCATTTTGTCTCCCTTGAGCCATGTGTACTGATTTAATGTAATAGGTTGTCTGGTCCATGTATTTATGTCTTAAGCTTATAAATAACCTTTTCTTTATAAACACCATTTCTGTTCTTGGTTTTGTAGTGATGTTTTGCAATGTTGTTTTTGTAAGAAAATGTAATGGTGTCACTCTGACTTGTGGTTGTCTAGTATTCTGTTCTGGTAGTCTGTGCAAGTGTTATAAATGCATATATTTTAATGTTTCTAAGAGCAAATGATTGTTCTATGACCTGGTTCTGTATATAGCTTGCAAATCCATTTTTGCCAGCATTTGCCATTATTTTAAAACAGAGACAGAAACCTTTCTCTGTTTATACATCTTGTGTAAATACACCAGTATATTATCTGCTAGTGTGAAATAAAGACCTCACCTCCCCTGCATTATCTTAGAGTGTTCTGTGCCACTCAGTTTACAACAGGCACAGAGACACTTCTGTCTTCTAAGAGATTGTTCAGTATTTCGTTGTCTTCTCTGCATCATACCTCTCAACTGTCTAGATGTTTGCAGAATGTCCAGATTTTTGCCTCATACTTTTGGTCTATTCCTCATAAAATGTATGTTTTTTTCGCAAACCACTGGGATGACCTGATGATTGAAGTCAGTAAATAATGACATGCATTTGAGTTTCAGACTTCAGATCCTTCAGAAAAATGTATGTTAAAACAGATCCTGTTACTCTGGCAACTTTGTAAGTTTATAAGAACTATAGTTAAAATCTGTCCCTATTTTTGGACCTTTGTTCCCCCATTTTGTCAAGCTTTGTCCAGAATTATTGGACTGCCTGTGTAAAGTAAATACAAATAATTACTTATTGTAACAGTGTATTCCTGCTAATTTGCAACCGTTTCTTTAACGGTTTTCACATAAATACAAGTAATTACTCATTGTAACAGTGTATTCCTGCTAACTTGCAACCGTTTCTTTAATGGTTTCACATAAATACAAGTAATTACTTATTGTAACAGTGTATTCCTTCTAACTCGCAACAGTTTCTTTAACGGTTTCAGATAAATACAAGTAATTACTTATTGTAGCAGTGTATTCCTGTTAACTCACAACCATTTCTTTAATGGTTTCACATAAATACAAGTAATTACTTATTGTAACAATGTATTCCTGTTAACTCACAACCGTTTCTTTAATGGTTTCACATAAATACAAGTTTTTACTTATTGTAACAATGTATTCCTGTTAACTCACAACCGTTTCTTTAATGGTTTCACATAAATACAAGTTTTTACTTATTGTAACAGTGTATTCCTGTTAACTCACAACAGTTCCTTTTACGGTTTCACATAAATACAAGTAATTACTTATTGTAACAGTGTATTCCTGTTAACTCACAACAGTTTCTTTAATGGTTTCACATAAATTCAAGTAATTACTTATTGTAACAGTGTATTCCTGTTAACTCACATCAGTTTCTTTAACGGTTTCACAGACCAGCATTTCTACTCCTCCTTAGTGGTTTGTTTCTTTTATTTGGCACCACTTTTTCAAACCTAAGTTTGAGTTACAGAAATACCTCAATTAGTACAGATTCCTTGAATTCCCCTGTAAGTGCAGTCAGTGAATTAATGGTATATCACAGTCTTTCCCTGTTCAATGGCCATCTTTGTGTTCTACTTTTCTTAATTTCATATAACATATTGATTGCTGCTGATTTTATTGTTTACAGATGTAACAGAATTACTACAGCCTGCCAATAAATGCTCACAAATTCCTCTCAGTCAGTATTATGTGCATGGCACAATGGAAGTTTGATTTACTCTTGAGTTACACATGAGAAATAAGTTTGAGTAATGCCTTCAGTTCCCACTCTGCCCCATCCTGACATCTTCCTAATCAATGACTTTTGTAACTGCTCCCCGTCACGACTGCATCACACGTTTAACTTTCAGTTATTATCTGACTTGACCTTCTTTTCCCAGTTCAAAAAGCCCTCACAGTGCTCCTGTTAAAGAACTTTCAACACAATCCAACTATGGCACACAGGCTTTTATTTTTCTTCCACTTTTGCACTCCTGATATAAAACACAACACAGTAACCCTCTTCATAGCTAACACAAACCTGACTTCCTTAAACAGTCTTACATTCTCCCAATCAATACTTTTTTCCTTATTTTATCCCTTTAACATTCCTGTTTTCCTAACTATTGCTCTTTCTTTTACAGATTAAACCCAATTTTAACACTTTAGAATGGAAAAATATATTAATATAATATTTACCCTTCTATTATCTGTGGTGGTGCACTGGTAGCGTTCCTGCCTCACAGCAAGAGGTTCTCCCATTTGATTCTCGGCTGCAGTGTGGGGTGTGCCTTCTGTGTGGAGTCTGCATGTCCTCCCCGCGGTTGGGTGGGCGTTCAAAAGACATGCGTAAATTGCCATGCCTTCATAGAAGGTTGAACATCGAGCTAGCACCTCGGCGTTTGTGAAAATCTACTGCCAATCATTAGCATACCGGAGTTCTGCTGTGCTGACCCCTAACCGTGTAAAACCGAAAGACAACAACATTTACCCTTCTATTGAAGTTGTAAGCCTTCTGCTAAAATTTTACTTACCGATTTTAAGTGCTGTTTTTGGAACAGATGAACTGACCTTTCATTCCTCCTTCTCTCAGTTGATAAGTTATTAATCCTATGTGTAAACCTTTCTGTAACCTTAATGGATGAGGGTCTATGCCAGTTCAACCTCTGAATTACTTGTGACAATATGAATTATACCATAGGTCAGTGTAGCTTTAAATATGTTACTTCTCAGTGTATTAACTCTGTAAGCTTCCCAACTAGCATGTGATATATGCCTTTTCCCCATAGATGCATCAGGATCCTGTCTGTCTTTGCACCAGCCTTCCAGCTCTGGCCTTAGCTGTGGCCATCTCAAAACCCAAACCCTAACTGTCTTAGTGGTGACCAGAGCTGAATCTTGTTGTTGTTAGAAGAAGAACACTTGTCCATCTATCTACTTAACTGAATCAGCTACTTGAAACTTCAACAGGGCATATTTATTCCTCCAGCAAGGAGAGTAGCAGAGAGATAGAATCTTCTAGATATGCTAGATTAAGTGAACATATGTTAACTGGTACACCCTATGATTCTGGCTCCCTTGAGAACATGTACTGTAACACCTGCAGGATATATTGCATAGTGTCATTTTTCCTTTGAAGTCCTGGGGTATCCAACTTCTGGAATGCTCTTATAGCACTCCATATACCTCCTGGAAACGTTTGGTCAGATCTACTTCCTGGGTGCAGGTTCCCTCACAGGATCACCCTATGGACTCTGTCATGTAGGTGAGTTGTTTAATGATACAGTGTTGCTCAATCTCCTGGCTTTTGGCACTCTCCTACAGACAGATTTAAGGGCTATCCTTTAGCACTTGGCACCTCCAGTATACATGTGGCATATAGAACACTAATGTTACCATCCCCTTATATGTGGCAGCTAATGTTAATGCCCATTCTAGGTTGCTCAGAATGACAATCTTTTGGCTTAACCTGAAAAAAGCCATATACAGTACACAGCCAGAAATCAACCTATTGTTTGAACATCACTGTTGAAAACTCAGCCAGGGGTATATAGAACATAGCATGCTAGAACTCCAGCCCTAACCCTGCAAACATCAAGTCTTTACAGGCACCTCCCAAGAATGTGTCTGCTATCTAGAAGCCATTTATATCCTGTAATAAAACAGACATATATATTGCCTACCACAATTATTTCTAGAACCTCAGAGTAAAACAGTTTTCAATACACATAAGCTGGAAGCTATGTTATGTTATGCGGCAACACCTGCAACAGCCCCACACAAACCTCCATATGCAAACGTAGGACAAGACATGCCATCAATGACAGATCTAAAACACCCAGCAGCACAAACTGTTGATGTTCTTAGGATTAATCCAGAGCATGCACACCTGTAATCACAGATCTAAAACACCCAGCAGCAAAAAATGTTGATGTTCTTAGGATTAATCCAGAGCATGCACACCTGTAATCATAGATCTAAAATACCCAGCAGCACAAACTGTTAATATTCTTAGGATTAATTCAGAGCATGCACTCCTGTAATTCTTCTTCTTTCGGCGTTTCCAGGTTAGGGGTTGCCACAGCGGATCACCTGTCCACTTTTGATTGGCAGTGGAGTTTTACAGTATTGAATTGCCAGCCCGGCGCCCAACCTTCCACAGAAGACACACATATACATACATACATACATACATACATACATACATACATACATACATACACACACACACACACACACACACATTCACACCTAGGGTCAATTTAGTGTGTCCAGTCTGCCTACTGTATGTCTTTGGAATGTGGGAGGAAATCGTTGCACCTGGAGGAATCCCACGTGACCACAGGGAGGCCATGTAGACTCTGCACAGAAGGCACCCCATCTGAAGATCGAACCAGAGAACCTCTTGCTGTGAGGCAGCAATGCTAACTGCTGCACCACTGCAGCTGCCCCTTGTAATGACCGATCTAAAACACCCAGCAGCACAAACTGTTGATATTCTTAGGATTAATCTGCAGCTGCATTACCCTTCTAGAAGATACCATTGTGTAGTACTCTTAAGTATGCTATGCATGGCACAAGATTGCGGAAAACATGCAGTAACCATAACATTCCACAACACATGGTTATATATGTCTAGGGTCAATACACAGATGCATCATTCATGTAAATACTATGGGTATTTATTAATATTTGTAATGCTGTGTGCAGGACAGATCACAGAAACACCTTAAATAACATTGGCATTCAAAAATGTTAACTCATCACCAAGTTCAAAATATGGATACAGTATCTGTCTAGATATTATAGATTTATTTAAATATTATGCAAGATGTATACAACAGAGGACTATAAGAAACACTTTAACTAACATGTATATTTTAAAAGATGTACTTGGCTTCCCCAACCAGTACAAAGATGCATTATCATTCTAACCGTTATCTTATGCATATTCCTGAAAGCTATGCTAACCAACGCAAACTGTTGTAAACAGTAAATAAGTGTGATAGTAGAAATATTGCAGAATGTATTCCTCAAGTACAATAAATCATAACAAAAATCAGTGTCTAACAGTCCCTGAGGTTAATATCATGTGGACAAAATGGGGTATGTGTTTATAAAATGTAGAGCTAGGTAACAACTTCCTGAAAGCTGGCAGTGGTTCCTCACCAACCTGCTCCTTTCACAATTACAAGTCATCTGATTGTCTCCTGATCAGGTATTCACACCATTGAAGGACCTGCACCCCAGGTTGCTGAATCGCTTCACTCCAGCAGAGGTCTGCTTTCTGATCCTCCAAAGTGCCTGACAAAAAGGACCCCTTTGCAGTCTGAACAGGTGACCTGTGTATAAACTGAGTAGGGAAAGCATTATTTCTTGCTTATTCCATAATGGTGGCATTGAGCCAACAATGTGTCAGGATGCAATCACCATGACGAGCCAATGAAGAAAATGATCCAGAAATTTGCCACAGTTTGCCATGCTTCTGATCCCTTGATAAGCGATGCAGTATAAATCGCATCCCTTTGATACCTGGTATAAATCAGGGTACAACCAAGCGTGACAGAAGCAGTTCACATGAGGCAACAAAAAATCCCCAGTAGCCACGCTCTTCTCCAGAATCAAGTATTGCAAATGTAAAACAATGTATAAAATAATAAAAAAAAATATTTATTTATTTCTCTGTTGTTGACAAGTTTAGTCCCACTAGGCTAGTGGCCTTTTTTTAGGGGAGACCCAAAGTGGTATTTATACTACTAAGGGAAATCTGGGCAGGGCATCAGGGATCTTGTATTCTTTTCAATAGTTACTTTGGGATCATTTACATTTACCTAAGCTATCACCAACTCAGGCAGATGGGGCCTTGGTTTAGTGTTTCATCTGAAAGATGAGTCACATGAGAGTCCTGCAGCCCATTAAAGCTACACTGTGGGAATAGAACCCACTGATGTCTGGTCATTCAGCACCTAAGGCAAGTGTGTTACCTGTTGTATCACTGACACAGCTTACACACCTGATAAGGAGTGCTTCAGCAAATGTACACTGACCATCCAGTAATAAAGAGTAAAATAAATTAAGTCAAAATACAACATAATGTTTGACTGTAATGTGTTAAATAAATATCAAAGCAGTAGTGAGTCCATGATAATTTAAATACATATTAATGCCAGGAAATAGCCAGTAGCTACAATTAACAAATTGCAGCATTAAATAAGCTAATTGCAGCTCAGACCAACTGATGACTTCTGATTAAGAGAAGCAATACATTTCAGTGAGTCTGGACATAACTGAACACACACACACACACACACACACACACACACACACACACACACACACACACACACACACACACAGAGTCCAAGTAGTTCAGAATAATACAACCATTGAATAAAAGAAAACACTAGTCATAAGCACTTTAAACTACAGTTCCAAATGCTGAATCAGAATACTTAAGGTTGGAAATGGTATATTAAGAAGAGTTGATCACTCAAATGATCACACATATCACCAAATGATTTAAAGGTTCTGTGGTCATACAGCAGAGTATGGACTGGTGCAAACAGTAGTCTTAGTCATATATAAAACAGCTAAATGCAGCCCCACACAATGGACTGACATGATGCACCAACAGTCCTGGATGAAGAAAAAATAAACAGAAATGATGTCTGGAAGCTTAAAACATAACAATAAGATAAAGAATGCCAAATATCAGCAGTGCATTACCAACTGCAAGGCAGGGCATTGAAGTGTTACAACCTCAGCGCACCTATTTCATTGCCACCTGAATCATTGCTACCAACATTTCAGTAAAAAACTAGGACTCCCAGGCAAATGAATGATGTACCCAGAGAGCAATAGTTGAGGTAAGGTTAAAAAATAAAATAATAAAAAAAAAAATAACAATGATCTAAATTTGATCTAAGTGCTTATTTTTCCACTACCTTGGTGCAGCTTTAACACACACTGCCCCAAAGCAATATAATGTGATTGCTTCTTTATCAATGTAAATGTTCCTTATTTAATAGAGTAATCTCATTAATAAAGTATGGATTTACAGCATATAAATAGCTGTGAAATCAATGAGGCCATATTTCAATGAGATTAACAAATATAAAGTACTAACTCTGATGGGGAGTATGTGGTCATATATAACTACCACATTTGGTAACAGTAATATGTGCGAGTAAATACAGAGATGGGCTCCAGACACTCTCATGACCAACAAGTGAGTATTTAGGTATACATAGATTATGTCAAGCACTATGGTCAGTGGTGATAAGTATTTGCAGAATTTAAAAAAATGCAAAGCTGTCCACAGCTTCAGCCTTTTATACACCCAATGTAGCAATTGTTTGCAAACTTGTAAAAGCCTTTCACTAACTGAAGTGGTCTTTATGCTGTATATTTATGAATGGATGCAAATAGTGTTGATGTTAGAACATATTAAAAACATATTCATTTTTTATGTCTTGCACTATTGTTACGTTTGGTTTCCTCTTTTTTCTACATTTATGTAGCAAGAGATTTATTGGTGTGAATGATTAATTATTTATTATCGTGTGATCCATCTTTTAAGCACTTAAAATGTGGTATGCTATTTATTTGTTTATACACTGAAGAAGGCCTTTTAAGGACAATACATTGCTGTTTTTCTGTGTTGGTCTCTCTCTCTCTAATGAAGTTAGAGTTATATAGACTTTGTAGCATTGCTATTTTTGTTAGTGGGCTTTTTATTTAGGTTATAAGCAGCAATACTACCTCTGCGCAACATTTCTGTGTGCCTTAAATTTTAGGTCTGTTTCTGAACAATTATTGTACTAAGAAATAGATACTTTTGATAGGATATAAAAAGATATAAACATTGACTGGAGCTGCTATTGCAGCAGCCTCCCAAAAACCCACATCAACCTATATGGTTTTACTCAAACTATTACATCCCCTACCAGGATCAATAAAACAAACCAGAAAGCTAGCATATTAGACTGGATTCTCATAAACCATCACCCTCTCAGCTATGATTCAGGAACCCTCCCTGATGATATAAGCAACCACTCACTTACCTATACTATCAGACATAAAACCCATACTCCCAATCCTAAATCTGTCAAAAATATCAGATCCAAAAAGAACTTTAACCCTGAGCTATTCGAAAATGAACTAAGAACATGCAATTGGCCTCCCTTAAAATGCCTCCCTTTAGAGGAAGCCATCAAGTACTTTAACTCTAAATCTCTGGCTATTCTTAACCAACATGCTCCAACCAGATTAATTAGAGTCAAAACCAACCCTGCCCCATGGCTTTCAAAAGCAACCAAAGACAAAATGTACCTTAGAAATAAACACTGGGCCAAATGGAGAATGACTAAAAACCTGTTGACCAACAAACCTTTAGACAGTTAAGAAACGACACTAAGAAAGCTATACTATCTGATAAAAAAAATTACTAGCTACAATTCCAAACAACTAATCAAAACAACCCTCAAAAATTGTGGACTAGCATTAACCAACTACTCCACCCAGGTCAATCCACCACACCAAACCCTCAAGACACTGACCATACTAACCCCATAAATACAGCCAATACTTTCAATACTTTCTTTACGAATACTATCCAAACACTGGCTAGTCAGCTAACACCCAATAGCTTCACAATGCCCACCTATAACTCTACCTCACCCCCTCCTTTTCATTTACAACCTGTCCCAACTACTTACATCCAATCCCTCATACAAAAACTAAAACCATGCTGTCCCTCTGCAGATCAACTACCTGCCGATTTCCTACAGCTATCAGCCAAATCCATAGCTTTCCCTGTTTCCATTCTGATCAATAGGACGATTACCGAAGGTCGCATACCTGGCCTATGGAAAGTCTCTCATATTATCCCTCTCCATAAAGGCGGAAACTCTAATGAGCTCTCCAACTACCGTCCGATTGCCCTTCTCTCCCCTCTAGCAAAGATCATGGAGAAATGTATCCATAGGCAATTACTTGACCACTTGACACAAAATAACTTACTTTCCAGCTGTCAACATGGCTTCAGACCTTCACACAGTACTACCACTGCCCTCCTTTCCTTTACAGAATATATTAACAAAAATCGTAACCTTAATAACCTATCCTCTGCACTATTCATTGACCTGTCCAAAGCATTCGACATGGTCAATCATCAGATTCACCTCAACATACTAGAATCACTATCATTTGATGCACCTTCTATAAAATGGTTCCAGTCCTACCTAGATAAAAGACAACAGGCAGTTATTTGGCATAAGACTCTTTCTACCCTCCAACCAGATTCACTGGGTGTCCCTCAAGGGTCTATACTTGGACCTCTCCTCTTCTCAATATTTATTAATGACCTTCATCTAGCCATCCCCCAAGCCACATGCATACAATATGCTGATGACTCGACACTTATATGCTCAGCCAAATCCACATCTGAACTTCTCTCTCATACCCAGAAAGTATTTAACACAGTTGAACTATGCTTTACACAACATTGTCTTCTTCTGAACCCCAAAAAAACTAAACTCCTCCTCTTTAACCCCACCCTCAAGTCCTCTCCACTTGATTTCTCAGTTATATCCACTAACGGCACCATCATATCACCTGACACTTCTACCAAACTACTGGGAATCACCATTGATAACAACTTGAGCTTTGACATCCATATCAACAACACAATAAAAACTGTCAACAAAAAACTTGGCTCCCTCTACAGAATTAAATCATACCTTTCTACCACAGCTAGAACAACTATAGCCCATACTCATCTAATCTCTACCCTCCTTTATGCCTCAGCTATTTTTACTAACCTTTCAAAAAATAACCTCAGCAAACTGGAAACTTCCTACAATAATATTGCTAGATTCGCAACAGGTAACCCTTACAGAACCCACCACTGCTTAAATATAAAGCAGCTGGGATGGCTGGAACTACAAAACATGATTAAATTCCATCAACTAACTATCGCCCATAAAACTCTGTATAAACCTTCCTGCACTCCTAGTCTATCTACCCTCATCACTCCATACACAAACCTGAAATCACTGCGTTCTTCTCACAAAACTCTTTTGTACATTTCTAAACCTAACAACAAAGCTGGCGAATCTCTCTTCTCCAATGCTGTTGGAAAAACTTGTAATCTTCTCCCCAGCGACCTTTCCTCTCTTCCCTCCCTATCACTCTTCAAAAATAGACTAAAACCCTTCCTTAGAACACACTGGTTGTGCCCCTGTACTAAACCTGACTAAGCAACTATCTATCTAATTAAACTAAACTCTGCCTAGCCTTCACTACTCAGAAATTAGTACATATTTTATCCTAATAAATTCTATTTTCCTCCCAAACTTCAATATGCAGAATCTCCCTTTACATTTCCTACTGAGAATATACTTGTTTTTCTTCCTGTTACACTATGTATATACTTACCCTGCCGCCCCTCTAGACCTTAGTCTTTCTATTTATAAATGACCTATAACTGCAGACTGTATAGTACAAGCATTCTGGCGCTACAAGATTTATTGTTTATCTTCACAGAATAATATGTTTAACTGGCAAAATTGTTTTTTCTCTTTATATATAATTAATTCTGCTATTTAGTTATCTTTCCTATTATTTTTTGTGTTTATGTACCTGAAATCTGCTAGTTTTATATGATTTTTTTTTCTTTTAGTCTTATTTTATATATTGATTACTAAGTTTTTCATTTATCTGTATTGGAGCTTATCTCCCCGGGCCTCTACTGAAAATGGACATGTATCCAGTTAGACTAGCCCGGTCAACAAATGTAAAATAAAATAAAAAATAAATGACCTCACCTTTTGATTTGAATTCCTTTGTGGTGGGTCACAGAGGGAATAATGACAACACTGTTAATTGTTTTGCACACCCTTCAGGACCTGCTGTTGATATTGTGACAGTTTCACCCAACTGTCAGGTGTTTGAACATTCTTTGTTAAAATTTGTTAAATTAATTTTATACATATCAAAGAAGCATACACAAATGAACAAAAATTGTTAAAATTTGTTAATTTTATACACAAAAAAGCATACACAGATGAAAAAAACAGGAGTCACATGGTTTGAAAACTAAGGACAAAGTAGTGGTTACCATGCAAAAGCAGTAGTTGTTCTGGGCAGTAAAGACTATACTCAAGAGGCTGTAAAACAGCTAGACATTAAAATATGTTATCTACGATGCAATGATGACCCCACCATGAATTCTAAGGAAGTAATTGACAACTTTAGGCATAAAAGCTTCATCAGAAGTATCATTAATCTATATGTGCAAGACCAACTGATGGTAGATGGCTCAGGTGGTTAAAGTTGTAACCTACTTCCCAAAATTTGCATGGCTATGTTATCTCGAGGCTGACACATAATGTTGGGTTGAAGGTTTCTCAGTGAAACCTTCTCAAAGTTCTTAGAAATGTGCTTAAAACTGATAACATATGTTAGATCAAAGGGCAAGAAATCAGCAAATTTCCTGAATCTCATGGAAATATTTAGCATCAATAACTCAACCTTAGTGTAAAACATTGATGTAGAAAGACTTTGCATTGGTATACCTTATCAAGACGCTGCTTACTGGCTACATGCAGGGAACCTATAGACAGATGAATTCAATATTTTTTGGTTGCTCCTCCTTGAGCATGTGCTAGAAAATAATGTGTCAACCATTATTTGCAACTATGAGGTTTGTGATGATAGGAGGTACTGCTAGCACAGCTAGCTGGAATTTTGTAAATAATTATATGTCATTTGTGAATAGCAATCTTATTTACTCAAGATGCTTGTGTTACAGATGTATTAGAACTGTATGTCATATGTATATTAAACAGATTTGTGCAGATGTTTGTGTTGAAAAGGTATTTTCAAAATGCTTGTGTTTGAACTGTATCTACAGTGTGCCCTACTGGAGGGAACAGAAATGTACATGCACTATTGTAACTGTTTAAATGTATATGGTTTAACAGAGGAAACTAGAAGGTTAACCTCAATCCATCAAATTTTAAAATATATCTGAAATTGAATCACCTTTTAGGCTAAGCCATAAAATGCTGTCTCACAGGTTTCAATGCAGCCAGAGACACAAAGTCTATACTAGGAAGCTTTCTGTATTGTCTTTGGGGTGAACTAATTGCTATTCTGGAAGCATGAAGGAATAAAATTGTTTTATGACTTCCAACACCTGCCACAGATCTGAGCAAAAGCCCTTGTGTGTGTATTTTTACAGGTAGGTGTTAAACTCTTCCAGCTTCCAGCAATGGGGGTTTGCATGAGAGCCTAGAGGTCATATTACCAGAAGTGATGTCATTCTGCAAGCTATCTCAGAAGTAATATTTTAGATATTATTTTGAAAAGTCTCTTAGTGGGACAGAGCATTCTGTATTCTGTCTTGGTCCTGACATCAAGAAGGACAATTCACCACATCATCTGCCTTGCTCTATTAAGTAAGTAGGGAATAGTATAATTCTCTTACATTCAGTCATATATATATATATATAATTCTCCTTAGATTCAGTCAGGAATATAGTGAAGCTTAGTTTAGATATTGTTTTTCTTTATTTGCATGAACCTGTCCTTCAATGTTATTTTAAGCATTTCCTGTGATTTTGAACTCTGATGTCACTGTGAATATATACTTAGTATTTTCTTGTTCTTTTATTATTTATTATTAAATATATTTAAACCTGATCTTTCTAGAGATATTTAAGTTTTGAAAGTGCTTGCATATTTATTTGGTGACATTGTGTGGGGCACTCCTAATAGCCTTGTTCATGGTCAGACTACCATTTGTATTAATATTAATTTCACTCAGTATATTGGGTACCCTTGGAAGAGCCTTAAGGTAGCTGGCAGCAGTGTCTGGTTGCAGTAATAACTACCTTATAGTCTTAGCAAGAAGGGGGCATAGCTAGTAAACCTGTGCCAGCCTTTGCCAGGTGTGTGTATGTAAATCAAATTTCAAAGAGGGTGTGTGTCAACTACTTGGGCAGGGATACGAAGCATTGGTTGGACAGAGAGGGTGCTGGAGGTCTTGGCCTGGACACTCAGCTGAGAGCTCAACTCTATAGCTGTGCTAGTAAGCATCTTATTGGGGATCTAGAGAAAGAGAGAGTTACCAGCCCCAGACTGTGTTCCCCGTGTGCTGTTATGGGAAATTGTGCTTGATGCAGAGAGCTACATCTGGAGATACTGTGTATGTACCTGCCTTCCTCCCAGTGAATTTCCCCCACTGGTACCAGTGGTGAGGAATGAGGCTCCTTGATTACTGGCCCAGAGGTGCAGGGTTGTCACAAGGTGCATCACTGGGGCTCTCAGTTTTGCTAACCTCTTTATGGTCCCTTGGCAACTTGTAAATTGTACTTATTTAATATCCTGATAATAGCACTGTTTTATACAAAACTGAGAGTTGGTATAGATTTCTTGATGACTGCTGGTTATTATGGAAAAGTGTGTGGATGAACTACATCACTTCACTAGATTTTTGAAGAATTAGTTTAATATTAAATTTACAGTCAAACACTACTGATTTTTTGGATGTGACAGTCAGGAAATTCCTTGATGGATCAGTGCAAATATCCCTCTACCATAAAATGTTTTTCAAAAGTACTTTCTTGTCAGCTTACAACTGTCACCCAAAATTTATAGTTAACAATGTTCCATACGTGTAATTTTTAAGGGTGCATAGAATATTCAGCAATACTAACAACATGGAAAACAGGCTTATGAATTACAAAACAGATTTATTTCTAGAGGTTACAAATGAAATTTAGTCAGTAAAACCCTGATTAAAAAATGACAAGGACTTAATTGGTATGGTAATCAAGAACAAATGGCAGATGATATTTCCAGATGGTATTATTTTGTTCTAGGAGAGATTTGGAGAACATTTGGAGACAGCTTCTGTTTTTTAAGACATAAATGAAATGACAATGAAACAGAGGCTATAGCGGTAAACTATGTTCCCAAACAGGAATTGGTCCATCAATATCAATATTGATGAGGACATTATAACATGAAGTATTTGTTGTATGAATTTAAAAACTATTTTATTATAGCATATGAAGATAAGTGAGAAGAGAATAAAGAAAAGGGATACAGAAATTGAAATGTTCAAAGTTATTGACTATAGATGTGTATAATAAGGTATAAGCAGTGAAAATGTTACAAAGTTACTGACTATAGATGTATGATAAGGTATAAGCAGTGAAAATGTTACAAAGTCACTGCCTATCGATGTATAATAAGGTATGAGCAGTGAAAATGTTACAAAGTTACTGACTATAGGTATAAGAAATGAAAATGTTACAAAGTTACTGACTATAGATGTATGATAAGGTATAAGCAGTGAAAATGTTACAAAGTTACTGACTATAGATGTGTATAATAAGGTATAAGCAGTGAGAATGTTTCTAGTCGGGCAGTGCATTGGAGCAGTGGTTATCATTGTCACCTAACACCAAGAGGTTCTATGGTTTGATTCTCAGCTGGGATGCCTTCTGTGTGGAGTCTGCATGTGCTCCCTGCATTTATGTGGGTTTGGTCTCATATCCCAAAGACAGTGTCTGGACAGTTTCTCCCTGGGCCTCTGTTGAAAATGGGCAATATCCCGGTCAGATTTTCCTGGTAAATAAATAAAATAGTCACTCTACTATTATATAGGTTAAGAATATTTTTATCAACTTGAGGAAAAGTTGTGGACCGTGCTAACTAAAGAACTTAAGGAATTTGTTTGGAAAGGAAAGATTGCAAGAGTTAAGTGGGATAAGTTTTCTCCCAATAGAAAAAGATGGTTTAGGATTATAAGATATGAAATGACACAATTTAAAGCACATATACATAACAGAAGCAGGAGATTACAAATCAAAGTAAAATAAATTATGTTAAAACTGGGAGAATACACAAAATAAGGATAGATTAGGAGTTTGGATGCAGTCTTTTAAGAAGAATAACAACAACCATCCAGCATATTATATTTAAAAGGTAGCATGATGTATTTTAAGAACTATTCTAAGACAGGTTTGGAAAAGAGGGATTTCCAAAAAGGATGGGTGCAAGTAAGGCCTTAGAAAATAGACAAGGGAGGTTTTAATTTATTGGAGAAAATTAAAAAAAGTGCCAAGGTTTTGGGAGCAAGTATGTAAGGAGGAAAAGGTGATAGAGCTGGATGAAGCCAAGCAGAAGTTTGGACTGTGGGTTGGAGACGGACTTCCCTATGTGGGATGATAACAGAGTATAGGTAAAGAGAAGGGGATAGGGGAGTGTTAAATGAAAGACCAGCTCTGGTACAGTTTTTAGTAATGTCTAGGATAGAAACTACTGTTGAAAAAGAGATAATTAGTAGGTTATATAAAATAATACATGATATGTATACAAATCAGTCAGAAGAGGTCAGAAAAGCCTGGGAGGTAAGAATGGAAGGGCAATATAGGAAGTAACAGTATACATGCATTTTATATGTTTTTTAAAGGCTGGGATTCAGAAAACTAAGCTGCATTGTGGTAAGTGATTTTGCACAATGAAAGGCATGTGTTGGGTGTGTGTGATTCAGAGACACATATACTGCTACTGGGGAATTTTTTGTAGTATTGCTGATCTGTATAGTGTTACTGGCATTATACAGTAATGAGTAACAGTATTAAACAGAGCAGCAATGTACATACCAATGAAGCAAATCAAGATGGCGGGTTGGTTCATAAAGGCAGAAATGCAGCAAAGTGGAGCTGCAATATTCATGTATAGGAAATATGAATGAAATGGTAGCAACTGCTGCAGCATTAGTTAAAGTGCATCTGCAGGTTGTTCTTATTGCCACTATAAGCCATGGTGGGGTGTGTCATTGCCTTTGGAGGCTCCTTGCCATCTAAACTCACATCACTTCATGCACTCCACAGAGACATTGTAAACTGCAACTGTGTTGACAGGCACATCATGCAAGACACTGTGGACATGTGTTGGCCTCATCTGCAGCCTGGTGGGAGTCATGGATTATGTATCTTAGTGGACAATATGGTATGTGTGGCTTTACATTTACTAGCCACAGGGACCATTTGACAATGAACTGGGAAAACAGTGGGGTGTCTTAGCTATCTGACTCATGAATACCCCTTTGGTTTCTTGATGCCATTTTTTAGCATGTGGAGGAACATATGTGGTTCAACATACCTTAAAGGGGCAAAGGAACACCATGCAGGAATGTCATGTGGAGGAGCATATGTGGTTCAACATACCCTAAAGGGGCAAAGGAACACCATGCAGGAATGTCATGTGGAGGAGCATATGTGGTCCAACATACCCTAAAAGGGCAAAGGAACACCATGCAGGAATGTCATGTGGAGGAGCATATGTGGTCCAACATACTATAAAGGAGCAAAGGAACACCATGCAGGAATGTTACAATATGGGACATTTTCCAAAGGCAGTTGGCAATAGACTGCAACAAGCCTCTTAACCTCTTAGCGCAAAAAATCTGGACAGAGACTAACATAATGGGGGGACAAAGACCCACATTTTAAATAATGCTCTTATAAAGTTAGAAAGTTGCCAGAATAACATGATTTGTGTTAGCTTGCATTTTCTGAAGGATTGAAAGTTTGGAACTCAAATAAATGTCTTTATTTAGTGACTTTAATCTTTGGATTATTCAAGTGATTTGTCAAAAAAGCATAATTTTTATGAGGAACAGAAGAACCTATGAGGCAAAAATCTTGGCATTCTGTGAAAATCTGTGCAGTTGAGAGGTATGGACTGCAACCATACTGAAATTAAGGCCTTACTTGGGGAACTGTGAAAGAGGTGATTGTACCATAAAGGATATCACTCCATCAACTGTCAGGTAGTCTCTAATGTCCCTGCAGGCTACCCAGGCAGTTATCATGACTTCCACATATGGTACACCTATGAAATGTATGAATGATTTTCCAGGGGTGATTTCCTCCAGGGGCATTTTATAGGTGGCACTGGATATGTTCTGAAACCCTGGTTGATAACACCTATATAAAATTCAGTGAATGAAGCAGAACAGGAGTACATATATGTCCACTCAGAAACAAGGGTCATTCTGATGCATGTTTTTGAGTTGCCAAAAGCAAGCTTTCATTGTCTGGGTTCATTTGATGGTGCTTTGCAGTATGATCCTGACGTGTTCAGCAGGGTCATCTTCTTAATTTCGAATGATCACAATCTCGAGATTCAGAATATTGAACCCAGAATCTCAAGGTTGTGAAATTGTAAAAGTAAGAAGTAAAAAAAAAAAAGAAAATACATCACAACTGTTAAAACCATGTCTTTGCAGGTGGGCAAGCCCCCCTGCAACCTCCACACCCCCTGCAACCTAAATATCCTAATTCTGAGATTGCTGTATAGTGAAGAGAATGGTAGCGCACATCACGATACAGTGCGGAACAGGAACATTACCGTTCTCTTCACTGTAGTGTGATCTCAGACTTAGTATACTTACATTGCAGGGGGTGTGGGGGGTGCAGGGGAGCATGCCTCCCTGAAAAAGCATGGTTTTAGCAGTTGTCATGTTTTTTTTTTCTATTTCTTACTTTTGAAATTTCACAACTCGAGATTCTGGGTTCGATATTCTGAATCTTGAGATTGTGATCTCATGAAATTAGGAAGTGGACCCGTTAAACAATACATTCAGTATGTGGAATGTTACAAAATATCATAGTTAAGAGGCAGTTACAGCTGGGGGGGGGCAGTTGCAGTATTAATAGTAGTGCCTATTACAACAGGCAGTGGAGGCTAAACCAGATGACAAGCTAGTGGAGGTGCCAGCAGCAGAGGATAGATCTGCTAGATGGTGGTTGGCGCAGTATGCCAGGGTAGTTTGGACATAGCTTGGTCAGTAGTGAAGGAGATACACCTCTGTGTTCACCCATGCATAGGCTGGCCACATTGTAACTCTGACATAGACAACTCAGTTAACAAGGTACAAAAGGCAGAACACAATTATCTTCATTTGCACAGGTGGGGGAGGGAACACGTGAATGTCTTTCATAGGAATGTGTGAGTGCTGAGGACACCTAAAAGAAAAACTGCATTCATGTGTAGAGGTGTGTGTGTGTGTGTGTGGGGGGGGGGGGTCTGTGTGTTTGTGTATATGTGTGTTTTGGGGGGGCATTAAAGTAAAAGGTTTTATGAAGAGCCACTGTCACTAGATGTCTGCATGTGTGATGTACTGGGGGGGCTGTGATGGTGTGACAGTGTGTCTACTGGGGCACAGCCTCATCAGTAGTTGCAGCACAGTGTAGCTTTCCTCAGTGAATGGTAGATACTTGAGCATTCATTGCTTGTACCCTCCGTTTAGAGTTGCCTCTACCAGGAGTTACACTATTCATACTATGGCCCTGGTTAAATGCCAACCTGCTGCAAGTGTATGAACAAAGTCTGTAATTAGAAGTGTCACTTCTTTGACTGCCACAACCCTGGACACATCCTTCACTGGCCGTAGGTGCCTCTACAACTGATGTGGAAATGGAAGTGCTATGGGACCACCATCTCTGCTATCCGTGGTCTTGATGCCCACCAGCCCTGGATGTAACAGTGGAACTGCTTTATGGATGGTGCCTGATGGCCGATGAGCTTGAAAGGACATGACAAATTTAAATAAGTAATTTAGGGTATCAAACAATGGCACTTGCAGGTCATGCTGTCTAGAAGGCCATCTTGTATACCCTGCATCAGCCTTGGTAGCTCTGTGAAGGGTGTGATAGTACTAGCCTGCACCTTTATGATTGCCTACAAATACTGTCTGGTCAAGCCACTGCCACAGCAAGTTCAGTGGGTGGGCAGTGACTATCATACCTCTCAACTGTCCTGATTTTCACAGAATGCCCATATTCTTGCTTCATATTCTCAGTCTGTTCCTTACAGAATTTTGACTTTCTGGCAAATCACTGATGACTGGAGTCACTAAATAATTGAATACATTTGAGTTTCAGACTTCATATCCGTCAGAAAATGCATGCTAGTACAAATCATGTTATTCTGTGTTTATTAGAGGAAATTTTAAATCTGTCCCTATTTGGGACCCTTTGCTGCCCCCCACCCCCATTATTTTAGGTTTTGACTAGATTTGTTGCACTAAGAGGTTAAGAGGTATGATAACCATGTCTGCATTGAGTACCAGTAGCCACACCCCTGCCTATACCTTCACCAATGGCCCATCGCCTGTCGACCTACCTTTCTGTGCTAGGTGGACAGCTCATTTTTTTCTTCAGCATGGTAATGTTGGTTGCACTGTTGTAGAGTATGTTATACATAGTCCTGACCACTGAGAACATTAATGTCTACCATCACAGCTTTCTAAATTTTTTCAGGACCATTCTCATAGCTGGCCTTAGGCATAGACCAACTAGGCAGCCGCCTAGGGCGCTGATCTGGCAGGGGCACTTTTACAGTATTTATTTGGTGTAGGTAGACCAGGATGGGGGCACCAGTTAGTGTGGTGAGGGGCACCATGGAGCCCTTTTGCCTAGGGCACCAGTTGACCTAAGGCTGCTCCTGAGGCCAGGTTAGCAGTATTCTGTGCAAAGAGTTGTCAGACATGGAAATGCAAGGCCTAGAGTTGCACCTTATTCTATCCTGCAGATAACTTTGTTTTACAGTTAGCTTTTTCAGTAGAGTCACCAATGTTTTCCTGTTTACTAACCTTTTTGGCATTGCTGTGTATGCATGGAAAACAGTGGTCTTAGCACAATGGTCATAAGTGGCCCAGAAGAATAGACCTACCACAATGCTGTCCCTTTTGTCCATATACCAAGCTACAGGTATGGCTGGCAGTTGTATGTGTCTATCCAGACAGTGTACCTAATCTCAGGCAGATAACATTATTGAGCTAATATTCCCTATGCGACAACAGTCTTAACACCCCCTCCCAATGTGACATGACTGCTTCCTATAACTGTTAAAAAGAATTTTGCACACATGATATACAAAGTAGTAGCATGCTGGCCTGAATGTGCTCACATGTGCTCACATTGCTCTGAGTACTTCCTGCATGTGCTCACATGTGCTCACATTGCTCTGAGTACTTCCTGCATGTGATCACATGTGCTCACATTGCTCTGAGTACTTTCTGCATGTGCTCACATTGCTCTGAGTACTTCCTGCATGTGCTCACATTGCTCTGAGTACTTCCTGCATGTGATCACATGTGTTCACATTGCTCTGAGTACTTCCTGCATGTGCTCACATGTGCTGACATTGCTCTGAGTACTTCCTACATGTGCTCACATGTGTTCACATTGCTCTGAGTACTTCCTGCATGTGATCACATGTGCTCACATTGCTCTGAGTACTTCCTACATGTGCTCACATGTGTTCACATTGCTCTGAGTACTTCCTGCATGTGCTCACATGTGCTGACATTGCTCTGAGTACTTTCTGCATGTGCTCACATTGCTCTGAGTACTTCCTGATGGGAGTGTTTCTTGTTAGGCTTAACAATCCTTCAGCAAAACTGATGTACCCTTATAGTACCCCTCTTACTCCACCTACTCAATAACCCATACATCTAATGTCTAAACTAGTTCATTATACAGTTTGCAGACAAGGCATCTAACAGTACCCACTGTTTAAAAATTAAAGCTGAAAAAACAGTAGTTACCTTCTAGAAACTGGGATCCGGCACATCTAAGCAAGCAATACAACATTCATGTGTTGCAGGTTTAGAAATTACAGCTCTGTGAATTATCCTGTAGTGCTCAGTGCCTTGCCCAATGCATACATCATGCAAATTCAGGTGCTGAGAAGGGCTCATCTCATTACTGTTTACGAATTCCTCAATTTCTGCATTGAACTGCCCCCATACCTCACAAAGTTATATATAGCAACTCCAAGATTGCCACACCATGGAAAAAAAAGGAATATTCTTCGAAATGGCATCTCTGACTTACTATATATAAGTCTGATCTTTAGGCCATTCAGGCTCTATATTTCCAGACTCACTGTAGTGGGTTCTGACATTTCAAATGGTTACCATCTTAACCATCATGTCAAAAATGGTCACCAGAAGAAAACAACTTTTATATAATTCATATATTGATAGGATTTTAAAAAAGGGTGTTATAGAACAACATTGAACATAGAGGTGGTTAAAGTTAGTAGCAGTTAAGAGGATATTGCTGTCAAAAAGTAAGGGAGGAGATATATGAGGTGAAGATGGTTACAGTATGAGCAATGTAGTGCAATCACTGCAGTAAAATGTGTGTGGATAAAAAGCTTAGTTGATGTTAGTAGTTAGGAAAAGTGATAGCTGGATATGTGGTATCTGAGAGAAAGACAATGGAAGGTTAGAAATAAAAGTGATGTCTTTTCATTTTGGCATGGAGCATGAGCACAGCAAAGAATTGTTTTAATGTTGTTTCAATTGGATGTTAAAGGTTGTTACTTTATCTGTCACTCATGGTTAGCCATGCCTGATGATGGAGAAGACACTGCACTTTTCAGGCACTGAGGTGGTGGTGGGAGGAGTCCACATCTTGGCACAGAGATGGTGATGGGAGGAGTCCAACATCTTGGCACAGGGACGGTGATGGGAGGAGTCCAACATCTTGGCACAGAGACGGTGATGGGAGGAGTCCAACATCTTGGCACAGAGACGGTGATGGGAGGAGTCCAACATCTTGGCACAGAGACGGTGATGGGAGGAGTCCAACATCTTGGCACAGAGACGGTGATGGGAGGTGTCCAACATCTTGGCACCGAGACGGTGATGGGAGGTGTCCAACATCTTGGCACCGAGACGGTGATGGGAGGTGTCCAACATCTTGGCACCGAGACGGTGATGGGAGGAGTCCAACATCTTGGCACCGAGATGGTGATGGGAGGAGTCCAACATCTTGGCACCGAGATGGTGATGGGAGGAGTCCAACATCTTGGCACAGAGATGGTGATGGGAGGAGTCCAACATCTTGGCACATAGATGGTGATGGGAGGATTCCAACATCTTGGCACAGAGATGGTGATGGGAGGAGTCCAACATCTTGGCACAGAGATGGTGATGGGAGGAGTCCAACATCTTGGCACAGAGATGGTGATGGGAGGAGTCCAACATCTTGGCACAGAGATGGTGATGGGAGGAGTCCAACATCTTGGCACATAGATGGTGATGGGAGGAGTCCAACATCTTGGCACATAGATGGTGATGGGAGGAGTCCAACATCTTGGCACATAGATGGTGATGGGAGGATTCCAACATCTTGGCACAGAGATGGTGATGGGAGGAGTCCAACATCTTGGCACAGAGATGGTGATGGGAGGAGTCCAACATCTTGGCACAGAGATGGTGATGGGAGGAGTCCAACATCTTGGCACAGAGATGGTGATGGGAGGAGTCCAACATCTTGGCACAGAGATGGTGATGGGAGGAGTCCAACATCTTGGCACAGGGATGGTGATGGGAGGAGTCCATCATCTTGGCACAGAGACGGTGATGGGAGGAGTCCAACATCTTGGCACAGAGACGGTGATGGGAGGAGTCCATCATTTTGGCACAGAGACGGTGATGGGAGGAGCCCAACATCTTGGCACAGAGATGGTGATGGGAGGAGTCCAACATCTTGGCACGGAGATGGTGATGGGAGGAGTCCAACATCTTGGCACAGAGATGGTGATGGGAGGAGTCCAACATCTTGGCACAGAGATGGTGATGGGAGGAGTCCAACATCTTGGCACAGAGATGGTGATGGGAGGAGTCCAACATCTTGGCACAGAGATGGTGATGGGAGGAGTCCAACATCTTGGCACCGAGATGGTGATGGGAGGAGTCCAACATCTTGGCACCGAGATGGTGATGGGAGGTGTCCAACATCTTGGCACCGAGATGGTGATGGGAAGTGTCCAACATCTTGGCACCGAGATGGTGATGGGAAGTGTCCAACATCTTGGCACCGAGATGGTGATGGGAGGTGTCCAACATCTTGGCACCGAGATGGTGATGGGAGGAGTCCAACATCTTGGCACAGAGATGGTGATGGGAGGAGTCCAACATCTTGGCACATAGATGGTGATGGGAGGAGTCCAACATCTTGGCACAGAGATGGTGATGGGAGGAGTCCAACATCTTGGCACAGAGATGGTGATGGGAGGAGTCCAACATCTTGGCACAGAGATGGTGATGGGAGGAGTCCAACATCTTGGCACAGAGATGGTGATGGGAGGAGTCCAACATCTTGGCACAGAGATGGTGATGGGAGGAGTCCAACATCTTGGCACAGAGATGGTGATGGGAGGAGTCCAACATCTTGGCATTGAGGTGGTGATTGGGTCTTGTTGTTCTTCCTCTGTACTAAGTGCAGCCATCTGTCACTGGGGGCCCTGATATAAGACAGAGGCCTAAAATGCTCTGTCACAGGCTGCCACATGTGTGTCATGCATCCCATGTACAGGAGAGCAATGTCACCACCCTTACAGTGACATGCATGAATGTCATCCAGACCACTTTGGGCAGTGGGAGGACACAGTTAAAGCTGTAGCACCCAGATGTACAGTAAGTAACCTTTGTTGTACCTACACATGCAACCTACCATTGTGTGCCATCCATATATCTTGCACACTACTGTTTCTCTTTCTAAAGCCCAGGAAGCTAGTATATAAACAGTCTGCCAGAGTATAAATAACATAATTGCCAGATTATACATTTTATCCATTGGAGCTCTGTTGAGGTTTTTGATCTATTCTGTGTGTCAGCATGCACACACTGGTGAATTGTTTTATATATATATATATATATATATATATATATATATATATAAATATATATATTTTAACAAACAAAGAATCCCTAAGATATATATCACAACACCCAGCGAAAAAAGGAGCTTTATCAGTCCACTTCAGACCAAGTCACAAATGTTAAAAACAAGCCTCTACCAACAATGCAAATTTAACAGAGACTTACTGCCAAACGACACATCAACTGCAGAGAAATCCAAGTTCAAATTGCTGTGTGCCACTTGATGTCAATATTAAGAGTATGAATCCAGAGTGTTAGAAAACGACACAGAAATTCCACTTGTGAATCAAATCCCAGAGTTGCTTTTCAATATCAAATATGCCAACAATACCCAGGTCCAAAGTTGTAGAAGTAAAACTTTAATAGCATAAAACAGAGGAATGAGCGCTTTCACGGTCACACACACCGCTTCTTCAGATTCATATAATACAATGAATGCACTCCTTAAATAGTAAAACACCTAGCACATTTGACAGCAATTAAATAATTCAATCACTTAAAAAATCTAATTGAGTTAGATTAGATTACATTTATCTCAGGACGTACTTATATGGTCAAAGGAAGTAATAGAGATGTTGTCAGTGTAAGCATCCAACTTTCTGTAGTCAATCCACCCCCCCCACACAAGAGTGACATACAGTCACCCAAAACAGCACAATCTCACATCCCTCAAAGAAAAAGCAATTTTAAATATTCCAAAGCATTCTCCTACTTATTATACTAGACAACTTAAAATTGCTTACACTCTATTTAGAATGTATTTCATTCTGTATGTCATATACAGAAGCTGGTTATCTAACAAAGTTCAGTTACAATGCCACCTAGTGGAATAATAGCGTTAATGCTATACCAAACATTTACTAACTATGTAGCAATATCTCAGACTGAACAGATAGACTAACTAAGATGTAAAACTATCAAATATGTGTAGCAAAGTGTAACTATCATATTTGCCTAACAATTATGAAAGAAAGTTCTGGAATCATAAAAGTATATATATATATATATATATATATATATATATATATGTATATGCATGTGTACATGTATGCGTATGCATATATATACATAAAAATTTTTTAAAAAACCTCAATGAAAAAGAATATTGCTACTGACATACAACTGCAAATATGATAAAAACATAACTTCATATTATACCAAAAACCTACTTAAGAATAAAAGCAACAACGACAACAACATAAAAAGCATGTGAAAAAAGAGAAAAAAAAAAAATCAACCTGTGCCATTAAAATGTATATACATGAGATGTGGATGAAAATTATTGCTAAGTATAGGTGGATAACAAAATACAGAAAGCAGTTCAACGAAGAGGTCTACCTTTCAAGTATGGTTTAAGGGAAATAGTATCGTTCAATCCCCTACCCCTATTAGCTCCTAGTCTAAGTACCCATCGTAATTCTGCTTCCTCCGTCCTATTGGTAATATCACCACCACGGAGTGATACATATTCCACATGCAACACCTGAAACCAGAATATATGTTTGGGGCCTTCCTTCAACATATGCTTGGCCAGGGCACTACTCTCATCCCCTCTCCTGAAGCAATAATAGTGGTCCCTTATGCGCTCTCTTAATGAGCGATTGGTTTTTCCACATAATATTTAAAACAAAAAATTGACAACAGAAAGTTGGATGCTTACACTGACAACATCTCTATTACTTCCTTTGACCATATAAGTACGTCCTGAGATAAATGTAATCTAATCTAACTCAATTAGATTTTTTAAGTGATTGAATTATTTAATTGCTGTCAAATGTGCTAGGTGTTTTTACTATTTAAGGAGTGCATTCATTGTATTATATGAATCTGAAGAAGCGGTGTGTGTGACCGTGAAAGCGCTCATTCCTCTGTTTTATGCTATTAAAGTTTTTACTTCTACAACTTTGGACCTGGGTATTGTTGGCATATTTGATATTGAATAGCAACTCTGGGATTTGATTCACAAGTGGAATTTCTGTGTCGTTTTCTAACACTCTGGATTCATACTCTTAATATTGACATCAAGTGGCACACAGCAATTTGAACTTGGATTTCTCTGCAGTTGATGTGTCGTTTGGCAGTAAGTCTCTGTTAAATTTGCATTGTTGGTAGAGGCTTGTTTTTAACATTTGTGACTTGGTCTGAAGTGGACTGATAAAGCTCCTTTTTTCTCTGGGTGTCGTGATATATATATATATATATATATATATATATATATATATATATATATATATATATATATATATATATATATGTATATATATATATATATATATATATATATATATATATATATATATATATATATATATATATATATATATATATATATTTTATATGGATCCCTATCACATGGTCGACAAGCCATTTGATTGACTTTCATTTGGTCGACAGTTCATTTGGTCGACAAGCAGTTTTATGTGGGGGGGCTTCACCCCACCATACCCCCCAATGTGGGGGGCTGTACCCCCACACCCCCCTAACTATATATATCAACTCCAGGGTCGCACAACATTGGGGAGGGGGGCAAATCTGCCTGTCGACCAAATGAAAGTCGATCAAATGGCTTGTCGACCATCTCAGGTAGACCCATATAATATATATCTATATATATATATATATATATATATATATATATATATATATATATATATATATATATATATATATATTTGCTTTATATATATATTTGCTTTTTATACATATATGTATATGGGTGCAGCTGTCCGAAATTAAGGTTTTACCTTTTGGATTGTATGGCTCAACACATTAAGGTTTTTCCTTTTGGACTGCATGAATGATGTCTGTGGGTTTGATCCCCCCCCCCCTTGGTTCTTTAATGCACCATCACTGGTAGTTTGGTGTGGGCAGTTTATTTGTTTCTTCCTGTTTATTTTACAATTTTATGCAACAGCATCTAAACTTGCACCCATCACTCCACCAAGACCTGTCTACTGTCCACATGTAGCACCAACAGCGACACCCACAACATATGTGGGCCTGGCTGCCACAATTGCTTCCACACCTGTAACATCAACAACATTCTTGGACAGTAGTAATTGCTTTTTGTAACTGACTCTGCAGTGCATAATGGCATACATTAAAAGTTCTGATAGCTTCCTCCCTATGTCAGGGTTGGGTCTGTTTCAAGCATGCTCAACTCAGCTACTCAGCGTGCAATTTGGGGAAGTATTTGCTGTGTGTGTGTGTGTGTGTGTGTGTGTGTGTGTGTGTGTGTGTGTGTGTGTGTGTGTGTGTGTGTGTGTGTGTGTGTGTGTGTCTTTTTGTCTGTACTAGATTCTAAGGCCACTAAGTATTATGAATATTCATACCTTCCCAGTACCCTCCCACACGCTGCACCTCTTTTCTCCCACTAGTCAGTTCTGGAGTGAATTTGAAATATGGTTATGTTTAAAGGAAGATAGTGAGTGTCACTGCTTATCATGCAAGGGACATGGGAGACACTGGTTTATAAACATGTCTATTTACAATATTTTCTTTATCTGTTGAAGATTTTTAGTCCTGTTTCTAGTATGGTTGGAGATAGTGAACTTGTAGTGATGCAGGAGGTCCAGGATAGCTATAAGACACTGAATAAAGCTGTGTATCTTCCAGCATGTCTTGCTACCTCAGGAACTTCAGGCTTGAAATCTTTTTGGTTAGGAGCCTTTAAGGTCTTTCTGAATATTTGATATGAGAGGTGTTGTAGTCAGTAATTGTTATAATCAATGCTGGGTAAAAGGGTGTGTTTTCCTCCTTAGGCATTCATGATATTTGTTTAGCAATTAGTTGTGCTAAATAAAAGGATTTCCTGACAACCATTGTTAAATGAGACTTAATAGAGAGGGAGTTATCAATCGCAGTTCCTAGGACCCTGACTATATTTTCATTTTGTACTATTTGCTATATAATATGATGGTGGGAGAGGTTTACCACCAAAAGTGATGATACTATGCGTTTCAGCTTTTAGTTTGAACCCATTTTAGTGCACCAAGAGTTTAATAGGAAGAGTTAATTCTGGAAGGTTTGGGTGTCAGAAGTTGACTTAACAACAATTCCCAGTTTATTGTTCTCTGTAAACATTGGCTCAAGGCTGTCTTTTTGGAGATCTGAGAAGTAAATGGTGAAAATGAAAAATCTTCAGCACCAAGTCCTGAGGAACGCCACTAGTCACCTTCACACCTTATGATCAGGTATCTGCAACTTGCACAGCATGGGTTTTGTTTTTAACCAGTTTGCTATCCATTTGCCACATGTAAGTTGATTTTTAAAGTATTTAGCTTTTGTATGATGCCAGCATGGGGAAATTGTGTCAAAGACCTTAACCAGATCGAGATATGCTGTACATTTCAAAGACGTTTACCAGATTCAGTAGACATGATCTACTCTTCATAAAGCCGGACTGTTGGGGGGGGGTCAAGTCTATAGAAATTCTTGGTATTGTAGTTAATGAGGTCAGATATAATATGTTGTATGGCTTTGCAGACGTGTCTAAGCCTGATATGTCTGTAAATATATAAAATATATATAAGGCCATCCTTATGGGGGGTATCAACACTGCAGTGTGACGCTCATCAGTGACAAAACCAACAACTAATCTTAGGGTAAACGCTTTGAGAAGTGGCTTAACACTATTAATTAAGCACCAGGCATATTGTCTGGTTCCATGGAGGAGAGATTTTTAGTCATGGTTAGCATGTTCATTAAATGATGTTTATAGCCATAGTTGTAGGAGTAAGGGATTCAGATATTTCAGTGTTTTGGATGGAAGTATCGGGAGTAAAATTGGTACTAGATTTGTTTGCAAGGATATTTGCAAGGCTGATTAGGTCAGAATAGGAGACACCATTATGAGTATGTTCAGAGCAATGTGCAGTATTGTTCCTCTGTTTTCTAACATAGCTAATGAAGAATTTATAATTATCTTTGTCTTTAGACATTTGTCTAATCCATTGTGTTAGTAATATCTGCATTTATGAGTGCAACTGACATCTGTTTGCTGATGGGTTGCTGACATCTGTTTGCTGATGGGTTGCTGACATCTGTTTGCTGATGGGTTGCTGACATCTGTTTGCTGATGGGTTGCTGAGATCCATTTGCTGATGGGTTGCTGAGATCCATTTGTTGGTGGGTTGCTGAGATCTGTTTGCTTATAGGTTGCTGAGATCCATTTGCTGATGGTTTGCTGAGATCCATTTGCTGATGGTTTGCTGAGATCCATTTGCTGCTGGATTGCTGAGATCCATTTGCTGCTGGATTGCTGAGATCTGTTTGCTGATGGGTTGCTGAGATCCATTTGCTGATGGGTTGCTGAGATCCATTTGCTGATGGGTTGCTGAGATCCATTTGCTGATGGGTTGCTGAGATCCATTTGCTGATCGGTTGCTGAGATCCATTTGCTGATGGGTTGCTGAGAACCATTTACTGAGGGATTGCTGACATCTGTTTCTTGTTGGCTTGGGTGTGAGGACTTGCACTTACTGTTTTCTGTGTGGCTTTGCTATTCATACTGAAGTTCCTGTAGCTTTGTGTTGTTTTTGTAGTTGCTGCCTAATGATGCCTGTACCATAACTGTCTAATCTTCTAGGTGTTTGAGCTCTGGTAAATAGGTTACCTGTACTGCATTGTGAAAACTCATAATTTGGGGGGTGGGAGGGGGCAGCTGAGGTTAAAGCACATTTCATGATGTTATTGTTTGACCTCTCCTCTTCTTCTAATTTCCCCCCCTTTGCTGCATTAACAACTGTCTTATATTTACTCAGTTTCATCCCATGTGCCTTCAGTTTTGCATTCAATTCCCTTATCCTTAGTTGAAGTTCTTGCTCAGAGTCTGTCTGCAATACCATACCATCTGCATACAGCAACTGTGTTGATCTAGCCCTTCCAGTCTGTTTGCTAATGCAGTCAATCACTAGTGTGAACACCCGTGGGCTCAGAGCTTAACCCTGGTGTACACCCACTCCCATAGGGAATGCATCAGTGAGACTGAACACTGTTCATACTAGGGTACATAGGTTACAATAATTCCGACACTGGGACTTCAAACCATTGCAGGACTGCCCATATCAGCTTTTTTGAGACCTTGTCATATGCTTTCTCCAAGTCTAGGAATGATCAGTTGGAATCTTTCCTTATTTCTAGCTTCTTCTTAACTACCTGTCTCACTTTAAACATCAGGTCAGATGCGCTGCACCCTAATCTGAACTACTCATCTCCCATCTTACTTTCTACTGCTCTGCATATTTGTTTATCAATCACCCTCTCCAGAACTTTCATACAACGTAACAGCAACTCTGTACTGCCCACAGTTATGGATGTCTTTGTTCTTGAACACTGCCACTAGTATGCTTATTCTCCAGTCATCTGGAATATGACTTTCTCTTCACACTTCTACGAGTACCCTCATGAGCCATTTCTCCCCTGTTTGACCCAGCATCTGTATCATATCTGCTGTGACCTCATGTGAGCTTGCTGTTTCTGTGACTTCATCTTCCTCAGTGATGTCCTTACTTCTTCGAGTGTCAGCTTCTCCTTTTCTCTTACTGCAGGCTATGTGTAGGGCAGTGCAGCCTTCTTCATTCAGAAGTGGCTGGAAGTACTCCTCCCATCTCTATTTGTTATCCTGTGGACTAGTGAGCAGCTTGTTGTTGGCATCCCTTATGAAGGGTGTCTGACTATCTTCTTTATCTTTCTGTCTTTGTCTTGCAATCTGCTACAGTTTCTCTGTGTGGTTTACATAATCACTTTCTAGAAGGTGGAAGAGCGCCACTGATGCCCTGCTCTTTGCTAATGCAACTCCTTTCTTAGCCTCCTTGTTAGTCAGCCAGCATTCCTTCCTAGACCGATCCGTCTTTTCCTGGACTTCTGCACTCCAACACCAGCTTTCCTTATGTATCTTATTTCTATACTCGGCTAGGCCGCATATCTGTTCTGTAGTCCTCATGTATGCTGTTTTGAGGTGCCGCCATTCTTTTCCAACTCCACTTAGTTCCTCTTCTTCCTGATGTGCTAGAGTCCTGAGTGATTTCTTGAACTGTTGTGCTTTTTCTCCAGTCAACTTCCAAGTCCTCAGCATGGTTTCTGTTGGCCTTACAGGCTTCTCTGACCACCACTTATAGCTGATTGTAGCAACCAGTAGTTTATGTTGTGATTTGACTGTTTCACTGCTGATTACTTTACAATCACTGATTCTACCCAAGAGCCATTTTCTTACTAGCAGGAACTCTAACCGAGTTGCATGTTGGCCATTTTATTATGTGATCTTGTGACTGTCTCTCTTTCTGAATCATGTGCTGGCTACTATCAAGCTATTTGCCTGACAGAAGTCTAGAATGGCCTCTCCTTTGTTCCTGTTGCCCCACCCATGTGGACCCTGGTGGTTCCCGTTCTGTCTGTCCCAATATGTATGTATGTATCAACACCAGTTCATGCTGTCCTGCTTTATCTAGTAGGTCCTGATACTGCTGTCTGAATGCACTCTTTTCTTCACTATCACAGCCCTGCTGTGGGGTATAGGTTGAGATAATGAATACTGCCCTATCATTACACTGGAGTCTGATTACCATAAGTCTGTCACCAACTCTGATGACATCCCTCACTGCCTTCTGAAGCCTCTCTCTCACCACAATTCCAACACCATTTCTAGTCTGCCTTCTCCTGAGTAATAGACTCTGGATCCCAAGCCAAGTGGTTTTGCTGCGCTGCTCTTCCATCTTGTCTCCTGGATACATAGGATGTCTGTCATCCTCCTTGCCATCACTCTGTTGTCCACTTTCAACTGAGTGTGCATTGAGAGTAGGACTTCTTAGTTCATGTTTGGTTTTACGCCCAGCTTTTGCTCAACAGACTTATCCCAAGTAACCCAAGCTGGACAATTGAATACCAGCCATCCAGTAGATTATTGACCCAGGGGTGCTTGGCTTTATGACAGGCACACACCGGCCAATAGAGGTACATACACCACTCCCACCATTAGCATGGGTCCCAGGTATAGTTCAGAGCAGGCTGGGTCCTCAACCACCTAATCACAGGTAAGCCCATTTGGTGATATTACTCAACACAACCAAATCACCTAGAGCCATATTTTGTATACCAAGTGTCTAGCCCTGTCACAGACTACAGTCTGTAATTCATAGTCTCCTGTCTTGAGGATATTGGGCAGCTGGTCTATACAACTCTTTCTCCTGTAGGGGACCTTTTAGAGTCTGTTACTGCCTACAGCTCCATTCCTCAGTGAGCTTGAGATGGAAGCACTCAGCCTGTTTTTTGGAGGTAGGAGGAACCTCACAGAAACACACGGAGAACATGCAAACACTAAACAGGCATTGCCTGGAGGTTATGATCAAACCTTGTACCTTGTTCAAGGGAGGTGAAGACCTTAACCATTATGCAAACTGGTCTCTCTACAGTTAGTTTATTTTAAGTGAAATTTCAAAATTGTTTGATCAATATCAGCGGATCACTTTGTATGTGCCACTGGTGGACCTGGTTCAGACTCTTCTGCTAATGGTAAACCTATTGAAGCTGAAACAGTGCAGTGTTAGATCATTTTTTTATGTACTCTTTTAGTTTTATGTATAAAATATTGTGATGTATTAATGATTGTCACATGACCTGTGTTTAAAAGTTAGTATTTTTGATCACTTATTTTATCTTCTATGTGGATATTAGGGTCTATATTAGATCATTGAACACTTAAAAAAGCGAACGGTGATTGATTGACCCTATGTAAGTAAAAGCTTAAAGTATCAAAGCAACAGAAACCCAAATTTATTCCTAGGGAAAGAATTCAGTTGTCAGTTTCTGTTGCTTCGGTATTTTCAGCACTGTGGTGGAAAGTTATGGGTCGAGTT